>NC_069501.1:543962349-544197349 GCF_027579735.1 Bombina bombina | reverse complement strand
TAAAATTATATATAAAGGAGAGAACACCAGGCTAGGCACAGGGAAAGAGGAATGCCAGGTACCTAGTGGCTATGGTTAAGTGAGACTGAAGATAGACAACACTAGAACAAGAATTAAAGGTATGTGTTAGTTTTATCGAGGGGTGGTGGTGGTGCTGGAGGTTTGTGGAGTCCCTTGGGTTTTATGAAGCTAGTCATGCTGGGGTAGTCTATTTGAACAGGGTGCCAGTGGGGCAGAGTAGGTTAATACTAATGAGTCTAGAATAGCCTAGTTGGGGCCAGCATAGGCTTGTGGAGTTAAAGATGCTTTGAGAATCAAGAATAAGCACCAGGGTTAGCTGATGGGGTTTGTGGGTGCTCGTAGTACTGAATCTTTTATAGTTAGGATTTATTGTGGTAGAGGGTGAGTTACAGGGTTTATTGGATAGAATTTATTTTAGCTGTAGTCAGAATCTCCAGTGTAACCTTCCATTATTTATTGTTAAATAATAACAATTGTATGGTGGTCTTGGCCCACATGTGTCTCCAGTGTTATATTTGCCGCTTCACCCTCATGCTTCTTTCTTTACTACTTCAATGTTTCACATGAATATACGTTAAAGCCGTACATACATTTTCCTTGTTCCAGTAACCTTCCAGTATGCTAATTTTGTCTTGGCTCGTGCCCTAGGTCCTGAGTGAGGTAAGGGCCATGCTAATCTGAAGGCTTGAGGCAGTCTAAGAAGTCAGGGTTGTACTGGGAGAAGAGCTGTTAGTGTGACTGAAGTCCAGTGTTGAGCTGAAGAGAGGAGGCTTAGTAATATTGATAGTGTGGGTTGCATTATGGGCATCTAAGTGTTTGAGGAAGTTTCAGAGGGGTGCACTAAGTTTAACGTGCAGGACCTGCAGTCGTCTTCCATTAACACGGCCAACTGTGATACCAGCACTAAAGGTAACGCTACTTGTAACCTGGATGTTGGAACTAACCCTGCAGTTGTTTTGACACCAAGACCTATGGGGGAGGTGTTAAAAGGCCCCTGCTGAAGCCAGTCAGTGCTTGGTTATTTTCATGTTAGTTCTGACATTATTGTCTCTGAAATGCTTTCCTGGTTTTGACCCCTGCTTAGGTTCTGGCTTTTGATTCAAGCCTTATCGTTTTCTGTATCCTGAATTGAGGACTGATTTACTGGTTTCATACTACAAGAACATATATTTTGCCTGTCCTTTATGTTCTGATGCTTGGTTTCTGACAGATACTATGGTATTATAATTTGGCTTGGCTTTTGACTCCTCTTTTGGATTGTCTCTGTGCGCTTGGTTCTGCTTATCCAGTGATGACCCCAGCCTGTTGCTGACATCAGTATTCATCACATCTCCTGAAAGCTTGGTTCCAGTCATCCAGCAACCTAAATCCTTTATTGCCTTATAGCTAGGAAAAATTATATTATTTCAAACAAATTCTAATAAGCATTATTGGAAATTAGTGAAAATGTGTTCTAGTTATTGGTGATTCCTTTTATAAAAAAAAAAACAAAAAGAGAAAAAAAAATGTTTTCCTTTAACAAACTTGGAGCTCCATTCTAATTGTTTAGAGCGTGCTTTGTTAAAACTTTGGGGATGATCATAATCTATTGTCTAATTTTTTTTGGCTTGTTTTCAACCACCAATAAGCACTTTTTGAATTTCAGCCAATCACTACTGGTTTGCCATTGTTTTACTAACCCAAAAAAGCATTACAAAAATGTGTTCTTAATAGATGCAGTTTTTCTTATGAAGTATCTTATTGCAATGCGGTAACAGTAATAGAAATCCATTTTAACAGTTACTCACGAGTGAAACAGAGTTTATCGCAAGTGTTTTAACGCAAAGGGTGTAGCGCTTGTATTACAAGTTGAAAGTAAACACGATCACTTGAGCACAAGTTAATGCAAGTTGGGATAGCGTGTCTTCAGAGCTCTGGTTAACTGTTTTGCGAAACAAAAAAAAAGTGTCACAAAACACATCAAAAATATATTACTGTACAGTACAGTTACACTCATAATAACACTGTCTGATAAAAAAATATTTAAAAAAAAATTGCACAAAAATGTTTTAAGGGCTTAAACATATGAGGTATCATGTGTTAGAGAAAAAAAGCAGACAAAGGGCTTTATCATATAGATACATACATATACATGTTTAAATATGTAAATGTATGTATATATACAGTATATATATATATATATATATATATATATATATCCAAAGTCTTTTAGCCTGTTGCCCAGCACTCCAACCAGGTGGAGTATCCACGACCTGGGTGCAATCCTCAGAAGCAGCAAATACAAATATCCATATAATAAAAGGGCACTCTCAGGGTTTGTATAGTAGATAAATAGTTTCTTTATTAGTAGAATCAATAAGACATGGTCGACGTTTCGGTCCTCAGCTGGGCCTTCATCAAGACATATATAATCTGAAAAACAGACATAGAAAATGTACTAGAACTGATGTGTTGCAAAATAATAAGAAAATACGTGAATTCAACAATAATCCAACAAAGGACAACAGAGGAACAACCAAGGAAGAATAAAATGCAAAATACTAGTTCCTTGTATTTTGCATTTTATTCTTCCTTGGTTCTTCCTCTGTTGTCCTTTGTCGGATTATTGTTGAGAACCTAACACCTGATGAACTCCGAGTCACACTTACTCTATCTGGTGTTAAGGAACTCTATTAAAACATCAAAAACTCTCACAGATGATCTATCCCTCTTTAGTTGAAGGAATCCTTCCACTATATACAATAGACTTGTCCCTGTAACTCCACACATTATATTACTGTCTGGTCCAGATACAAAAGTTTACTATAGCTTAATCATTTCAGAACACTATAATAAACACACAATTTGAAGTATAAACCTTTGGTGTTAGGTAAGAATATGCTCAACCATTAGCATCATGTTACCCATCTGGCAAATAATCAAGCATAATACTCCCACTTCTCTGTTAAGCTTAATCTCACACCTAGACCCCGTTTGAAAAATAAAACCAGTCTTGAGAAAGTTCATTATACGACCGAAACGCGTTGGCTGGTAAGTTGATTTTCAATATTAGGTCTCTACACTATTATTCTTTTTTTCGGCAGAGGGACCGAATTTTAAACAAGAATGAACACTTTCGGCTTGAAACAAAAACAGCTACACATAAACTATGTGAATAGGATAAGCAATACATTCCACTGGCTTATACATTGGTACTAAAGTTTTTTAAAAAAAAGCTTGTTTAAAACCATTTTAAAACTTTCTTGGATGACACACATTATGAATGTAACACTTTTGAAAAACCACTGCTCTGGAGATTAAGCACTAAACTGTTGAACTGTTTCATATCACCCCATTGACTTTTAATTAACTATTTGGATATCCTTGCAAGTTTTAGCATTTATATTGACTGTATCTTTAAACAGCAGACACTTTTTATTTGTATTTTTGGAATTTTTGTATTTTTGTATTTTTCAAACATTTGTCATTTATATCGAGTGTATTTTTAGATAGCGGAATCAGCAGACACATTTTTTTGTTTGCAATTTTGAGTTTATTCACGTGGGGATTGTAGTTTATTTACTTCACAGTTCTATTTAAATCACTTAGTTAGCAAATAGAATTTTGTATTATTTTTACAGTTGATACCTATGCACAGTATTCACGGCAAAAAAATTGTCTATCTTGCACATTTTTTACACTCTTATTTTATGCAGTAGTGACTAATCCTAAGTAGCCTCTTATTAAAGGGGTTACTATTCTCAGCACGGTCAAAATTGGAAGTAATTCCAACTAGCAGCATCTCTGGTAAAGCACACCTTATCGATCACGGTCACCTCGAGAATCGGTTCCGGTCTGACCTGAGAAAGATATTACCCGTTATCCAGGGACATATTATACATTTTTGCATTATTGTGCACATACAGTTTATAGAGGATCTTGTGAAGATTAAACTTATCTAATTCAAAGTTGTCTGTATCGGCCTCAGAGCTAATTATCAGCTCAAAAGCGGGCATAGGTTACAGATCCTTACTTAGGAGATACTGTTGTACTAGCCAAACTTCTGGTAACATTTACTCAAATTGAAGTCAATGAATGGCTAATTTCATTCACTAGATTGTTAACATGGATCCATGAATACCATACATATTCCACAATGTATTATTTAATGTTTTGTTTTTAATATTCTGTACACTGTTATTTTACAGTGTTTCATTTATATAGACTTATTTTATATTATTCTTTACACTGCTATTTTACATTGTACCATTTATCAAAACTTATTTTATATTATTTGTTAATTGTACAGTTCTATATTGTCAATGTACAATATCAGGTTTTAACGAACCAGTTGTTCTTATCTTATTTTAACCGAAATAAATAAATAAATAGCCAAAAAATTGGGAAATATTTGGTATACTAGGACCCTGCCTTCACTTGTTGGTTCTCTGATATATCTTTGATTTTCTGCACTTTCCTTTTTGACCACTAGGGGTCAATTTATCTGAGCCAAGGGTCGTTCTCAGCAGGCGCTTGGTGAATCTCTCTAATATGAACTCCTTAATATAAGGACACAAATCTCTTAGGATATCCCAATTATGCTTAAGAATACCCTGTATCCTATAGCTAAGAGTATTATATGTACTGACAAAGGTAAGTCTGTCATTGTTTGGACTGTTACTTTTATTATGGAAATTTGATCTCACATGTGCCAACTCTTCATTGGGATATCCCCTTTGTTTGAAATTAGATTGAATTTCAATCCATCTGCATTCTTTTATAATATGGTCTGATACGATCCTATCAACTCATAAAAATTGTGATTTAGGCACTGATTTAAAAATAGCTGGTGGATTAAAGCTATTTCTATGCAGTAATGTATTTCTATCAGTTGTCTTGACAAATAGGTCAGTTTTTAAATGACCATCATCTTTATACACTAGGGTATCTAGGAATTCAATTTGTGTGTTGTCATGTTTAGATGTAAATTGTATGAATGACACTGACCTCTCAATGTAATTTCTTAATTGGGTGAGACATTCAGGTGATCCTTGCCAAACGATGAACAGGTCATCTATATACCTGTACCATGCTAACCAATGCTGTTGAAATAAGGGATGATTATAAATAATAGTTTCTTCTATATGATCCATCACCAGACAGGCATAGGATGGGGCCACAATGGACCCCATCGCTGTGCCCGTCTTTTGCATGTAAAACATCTTATCAAAAAGAAAGTAGTTTTGTGTCAAAATAGCCTCCAATAGATCTATCATAAATCCTATTTGCGATTTACTGTATTTGTCACATGCGTCAAGTTCCTTCTGAACACAATCAATACCCACACTATGTGGGATAACAGTATATAAACTGCAAACATCCCATGTGGCAAGCACAGTATTATCATTAAAGCATTCTAGTTGTTTAATTTTAGCCAAAAAATCATTGGTATCTAGTGATGTCGCGAACATAAAAATTTGGGTTCGCGAACGGCGAACGCGAACTTCCACAACTGTTCGCGAACGGGCGAACCGGGCGAACCGCCATAGACTTCAATAGGCAGGCGAATTTTAAAACCCACAGGGACTCTTTCTGGCCACAATAGTGATGGAAACGTTGTTTCAAGGGGACTAACCTGGACTGTGGCATGCCGGAGGGGGATCCATGGCAAAACTCCCATGGAAAATTACATAGTTGATGCAGAGTCTGGTTTTAATCCATAAAGGGCATAAATCACCTAACATTCCTAAATTGTTTGGAATAACGTGCTTTAAAACATCAGGTATGATGTTGTATCGATCAGGTAGTGTAAGGGTTACGCCCGCTTCACAGTGACAGACCAAACTCCCCGTTTAACGCACCGCAAACAATCCTATCAGCCAATCGGAATTCGAGGGACGCCATCTTGGATGACGTCCCTTAAAGGAACCGTCATTCGTCGGGAAGTCGTCGGAAGAAGAAGATGGGTCCGCGGTGGAGGTCTTCAAGATGGAGCCGGTCGTCATTGGAGGAAGATAGAAGATGCCGCTTGGAAGAAGATGGTTGCCGGTCCAGATCTACTCTTCTTCCCGAATAGGATGAAGACTTTGGAGCCTCTTCTGGACTTCTTCAGCCGTCGCTTGATAGAAGACTTCAGCCGGATGATGGATGTCTAGCCCATTTGCACAACCGCAAACTCCCCATTTGCACAAGGTTTAATACCAAGCTAGCCATGTCCTGTTCCTTGTCCTCACTGATGTCATTGAAGGTCTCTTCCTCCACCCAGCCACGTACAACACCAAGGGTCCCCGAAAGGTGACAACAAGCCCCCTGGGAAGCCTGCTGTGTTTGGTCTTCCACCTCCTCAAAGCCACCTTCCTCCTCTGACTCCTCTTCTTCAGACTCCTCTCTCTGCGTTGCCTCTCTCTGCGTTATTATAAGGTGTGTTAAGTAGTACTATTCCTATCAGTTTAATCCCTGTTATGTCCCCTATCAGGGGACGTGTATATGGCATCGATTTTAGGAACCGTGAGATGGAAAAAGATGCTTGATCAGTCCTCCTACTTCAAATTTGGGGCACTGCGCGTGCAATCTAATGTGCCGCCAGATAGGAGTGGTGTGTTAATTAGTACTATTCCTATCAGTTTAATCCCTGTTATGTGCCTTTTTTTTTGGTTTGGTTTTTGAAGCCACAGTGCAGCACCAGAGGCCAGAAAAATAAGGCATGTACACATGCCTGAAAAGTTAGGTATTGTTGCAGCCGCTGCTGTAGCAGCGGCAAGAAAAATTAATGTTTGTTTCCCATGCAGAAAGTGCCCAAAAAATTCGGCTTGAACCCTAGTTGGTGGCGGATAAGTCACACAAGTCATCCGGCATTCAGAGATAAAATACAGCAGCGTGTGGACCATTTTTAGCCCAAGGCAGCTCATCTCATCAGGCCTTTTTTAGTCGAATGTATCGCCCACTGTCAGTCCCTTCGGGATCCATCCCTCATTCATCTTAATAAAGGTGAGGTAATCTAGACTTTTTTGACCTAGGCGACTTCTCTTCTCAGTGACAATACCTCCTGCTGCACTTAAGGTCCTTTCTGACAGGACACTTGAAGCGGGGCAGGCCAGAAGTTCTATCGCACACCCAGTAGTCAAGGGGTTCATCGCTCCTCAGATTGTCGATATCTGCAGTTAAGGTGAGGTAGTCTGCTACCTGTCGGTCGAGTCGTTCTCTGAGGTTGGACCCCGAAGGGCTGTGGTGATGCGTAGGGCTTAAAAAGCTCTGCATGTCCTCCATCAACAACATGTCTGTAAAGCGTCCTGTCCTTGACAGCGTGGTCATGGGAGGAGGAGGATTACTTTCACCTCTTCCCCTGTTAGATTCCCGTTGTGCTGTGACATCACCCTTATACGCTGTGTAAAGCATACTTTTTAATTTATTTTGGAACTGCTGCATCCTTTCCGACTTGCCACGATTCGGTAACATTTCAGGTACTTTATGCTTATACCGGGGGTCTAGTAGCGTGGACACCCAGTACAGGTCATTCTCCTTCAGCCTTTTTATACGAGGGTCCCTCAACAGGTACAACAGCATGAAAGACCCCATTTGCACAAGGTTGCATGCCGAGCTACTCATGTCCCATTCCTCATCCTCAGTGATCTCACTGAAGGTATATTCTTCCCCCAGCCACGTACAACACCACGGGTACCAGATAGGTGACAACGAGCACCCTGGGATGCCTGTTGTGGTTGGTCTTCCTCCTCCTCCTCAAAGCCACATTCCTCCTCTGACTCCTCTTCCTCACAATCCTCTTCCAGCGTTGCCGCAGGTCCAGCAAGCGATGCTGATGTGGCTGTTTCTGGTGGTGATGGTGACCACAACTCTTCCTCTTCACGCTCATCTACGGCCTAATCCATGCACTCTTCGCAGGGCACGCTCCAGGAAGAAAACAAATGGAATGATGTCACTGATGGTGCCTTCGGTGCGACTGACTAGGTTTGTCACCTCCTCAAAAGGATGCATGAGCCTACAGGCATTGCGCATGAGCGTCCAGTAACGTGGCAAAAAAAAATCCCAGCTCCGCAGAGGCTGTCCTAGCACCCCGGTCATACAAATAGTCGTTAATGGCTTTTTCTTGTTGGAGCAGGCAGTCGAACATTAGGAGTGTTGAATTCCAATGTGTCGGGCTGTCGCAAATCAAGCGCCTCACTGGCATGTTGTTTCGCCGCTGGATATCTGAAAAGTGCAAAGAATTATAGGAGCGCCAATGAAGGCTAAAGTAAACTACAGGTACCTTAAAATACAGATGACATAGAACGATGTCACCAATTAGATGAATCCAATAAGTTTAAAAAACAATATCCCCAATTTGGATGAATCGATAAAGTTCAAAAATATAACAGAAGAAGGAATAAAATATATCCTTTTTAAAAACACACACTGGGTTTAAAGTATAAAATTACAGTTTATTAATACAGTTTATTAATACGACCTGATCAGATGACTTCACTGATCACTACTTTATTTATAACATAGAGGTCACTTATAGCATAAGAAAACTACTATTCTGGTTTGGTACATCCAATTAGAGCTACTCTATATGAGCCTAAAATGTGCATAAAGATGATGATTGAAATAAAATAATATTGATGATGATTGGGATAGAGTAATATCAATTCTTAGGTGAATGTGCAACAGACACGCAAATTGTGAGAAAAAACAGAAAGAAAACAAATATATTCACTTGTGAAAAAAATGTACCATTAAATGTGTACCAAAAAATGTGTGTACAAAAAATATACCAAAAAATATAAAAAATATATAAAAAATATATAAAAATATATATATACCAAAAATATATATACACAAAACGATCTAATACCGGTATGATCTGTGAATAAAATCAATACATAAAAATGTGAATTACCTATGTCTCTGAGAGACCAGGTGGATAACCAGAGCTGTCCTTAGCTGTTTTATCTAAGAACCAGGTTTTGGTTATATCAGAAGCTGTTAGTTTCCTAAACAAATTTCTGAATACTATAACTATCAAGAGCTGTAAGTTTCCTACACAAATTTCTAAATGCTATAAATATCACAATACAATATATGCCAGCATCTAGGAATGACATAAAAAGAAAAATAAAAAAGGAAATAATAAAACAATGTTTTGACACTATTAAAACCCAATTCAATGGGGGAGCAATGAAATGTTAAAAAGCGAAGTCCATAGTCCAATGATTAATTAATCCAAATAACAGCCAAATGATGAAGATAATTCTTGGGTCCAAAGGTCTCCGGAAACCTGTTGAAAAAATATAAAGTGCACTAAACAAAGGGCTTAAAGGGACTTAGTCTAACAGGTAATAGACTCACCCAATAAGCTGATCCTGGTGATATATGAGCCTCACAAATCTCTCCAATGTCAACGCGTTTCGGCCCTGTGATGGGGCCTTTTTCAAGACAATAGTGAGGCTCAAATGAAGCGGACCTTAAATAATGTTAGAATCTGTTGAAATCTAAAATTGGCGCCAAAAGGCTAGAAAAAATGCGCCATAAATTTGCGCTCGCGAAACCAGATGTAGCCGCGACCGGAAGTGACGTATTAGTCACATGGTTTGACCGGAAGTGGCTGTGGCCGGAAGTGACATGTGGTTCTTATCGGTATTACCTCCGGCTCCATATTTGAAATGGGCATATGCAAGTAAATGTGGGCAATTTATCCCAATAGTATATATCTATTATTATTATGTTAAAAAAAATTTCACTGTGTAGATTTTTGTCGCCGACCCCTTGTTTAAGAGGTAATTTATAGGCTAGTGGTTATATTAATGAAAAATGTTATAGCAAAGATAATAAAAATCCTATAAATGTATTATAAAAATGTTATATAGATGTTACCAAACAGTCTATGGGGAATAAGAATAAAAACGACTTTGTAATATACAATTTTGATTTTAGGCTCATATACTACCAGGATTTACAGAAATTACATAGTTAAAATCGCATAATCCATGCTTAAAATAATTACGACTGTACAGATATATTCAATACATTTCCAGTGGTACAAGAGTAGGGGAACCATTACTGTTGAAACAGACGGGTTCAAGATAGAGCTGAAAATAGAGCATAAATATATATGGAGCAAAAAATATATATTATATCTAGTGTTTTTTGTTTCCATAACTACAAACATTTATAAACAAGGACATTTTGGCATTAGCTAATAGAGGGATCCAAATGTGGTCTTGGATCACTTATAATGATTACTGTAATTACTAACACCTTGGGAAGGACCCTAAAGGGACTAGCAAATAAACTCAATAATGGATATTGTCTCTAGGTAGTCAATAATGCTATTGATCGCAATGTTTAGAGTTGACTGATATGACGCATCTAGGGGGGGGGTTTTCGATCTGGAAACCAATAATATATAGCCTATGGCGGGCTGTTTAGGTGGAGATAGTGGTGGGAAGTCATAAATCTGAAACAGGTGCTACCTTTGGGGTAACAATGGGAGTGGTCAAAATAGATGTACTATTTCAATGGGAGTGGTCAAAATAGATGTACTATTTCAAAATTGGCATTTAGCCCCCTAGGGTAGATGCAATCCATTTTGAAAATCCATTCTGATTCTTTCTTGAGTAGTTTGGACTCAATGTTGCCTCCTCTCCAATCTTTGGTCAATTTGTGAATCCCCATATATTTCAGACTCTTACTACTACCTCCATGTGCCTCAAAAAAGTGTTTGTATAGAGGTACATCAGTTTTTTTCCACTTTATTTGAAGAAGATGTTCACGGATCCTATCCTTCAACTTGCGGGTGGTCTGACCTATGTATTGTAGGCCACATCCACATTCAATCAGGTAGATAACGCATTGGTCCGTGCATCTGATAGTTTGTCTGATCTTAAATGATTCCTGAGAGATTTTTGACTTGCAGGTGTCTTTCTTCAATCCATGAGTACAAGCCTTGCATCGGTGGCACGGGAAAAAACCTTGTAACCTCATCCCCATGACCCCCAAGGTGTTATTATTTCTCTTATTATTAGGCACACTGGGAGCCAGGATGGACTTCAGATTCTCTGTTTTTCTGTAGATAAAACTGGGATATGCGGGGAGGTGTTCACCCAAGATGTCATCATCCCTCAAAAGGTGCCAGTGTCTTCTTATTATATCCTCAATCCTTTTCTTATTTTCACTATATGTACTGATGAAGGGGATTTTCAGATTCCCAACCTCTTCCATCGATGTATTCTTTTTCAGTTTGTAAGTCAGAAGAGTGTCTCTTTTTATAGCACTGATTTCTTTGATGGTGTTATTGATATGGCCTTCCTCGTAGCCCCTTTCCAGAAACCTATTCTTTAATATCATCGATTGTTCCATCCACTTTTCTTCACTTGAGCAGTTCTTTCTTATTCGCATTAGCTGCCCCTTCGGTATGTTATCAATCCATTTTTTATGGTGGCAGCTGGTTTGGTGGATATAGTTGTTAGAGTCCACTTCTTTGAAGTGGGTAGATGTTTCGATTTTCCCATTGGTGACCTGGATGTTTAGGTCAAGGAAGGTTATGGAGTTCTTACTTGTGAAGTTTGTGAATTTGAGATTTAGTTCATTAAGATTCATGACCTCTAGGGTGTGTTTCAGATCATTTTCACTCCCTCTCCATATGATTAGGAGGTCATCTATGTAACGTTTGTAGAGGACCAGATCCGCGCTAGCTGGGCAGGATTCCCAAAAAATGGTCTCCCACTTCCCCATATATAAGTTGGCATAACTTGGCGCGAATCTGGTCCCCATAGCTGTTCCACAGATCTGCCGGTAGAATTTATTCTCAAAATTGAAATAGTTATGCTTGAGGATATAATCAATGCTGTCTATTATGAACCGACTTTGGGGTTCTGGCATATTTTTATCTTTATTCAAATAATAGCTGATGGACTCGAGACCTTTCTCATGGGGGATCGAAGTGTAGAGTGATGTGACATCACTGGTAGCCATAATTAGGTTTTCTTCCCATTTAATATCTTTCAATAGATTGAGAACTTCGGTAGAATCCCTCAGATATGATGGTAGCGATCTTACATAAGGTTGGAGAATCTTATCAATGTATTCTGATAAGTTACTCGACAAAGAATCAATGCCTGATACAATCGGTCGTCCAGGAGGGTTGACCAAACTTTTATGTATTTTAGGCAAATAATAAAAAACTGGGATCCTGGGGTATTTATTGGTTAAATAATTGGTTTCTTTATCATTGAGAATTCCCATATCGTGGGCTTCTGTGATAAGGGAATCTAGAATGTTCTTATATTCGTTGGTCGGATTACTTCTCAATATTTCGTATGTTCCACTGTCGTCCAAAATCCTCCTTGATTCCTTTACGTAGTCAGCTTTATTTAATATCACTATTCCCCCGCCCTTATCCGCGGGTTTAATGACTATATCATTGTTGTGTTCCAACTCTGATACAACTTTTCTTCGTTTGTTGTTAAGGTTCATTTTGTAAACCTTTTTAGATGTTAACTTCTTGATGTCATTACTGACCATAGTCTTGAAGGATTCGATAGCCGGACCTTTACAATGAGTGGGATAAAACCGTGATTTTGGGCGGAGGTCTGTGTGTATAAATTCATCTTCATCGGGACGTCTGAGTCCAGGTGTTGAGTTGTGTTCCACATGGGACTTTAAAAAATATCTTTTTAGAGTCAACTTTCGTACAAACTCTTTAGTGTTTAGATAGGTGTGGAATTTATCCAAACCCTTCGATGGGGCATATGAAAGACCCAAGCCCAAAACTTCCTTTTCTTCTGGTTTTAAAACCTTACTGCTTAAATTGAATACTCCTGTTACTTCCCTCTTATTAGCTTCTGGGTCTGTTTCCACACTCTTGGATGTGGTTATTGGGGAGTCCAGGTGGTCTCTGTTCTTGTTTCTAGACCCTGCCCTTCTTCCCCGATGTATCTTCTTTTTAGGGGTGTATCCATGTCCTCCAATGTGACTTGTTTTCTTTTTCCTTTCGGTTCCCTCATCTGTGGGTTGTGTCCCATCTCTAAAAAAGGGGCGGAAGAGGAGGCTTGAGTGGTCCCTTCCCTTGTGTCATTTCCAATTTCTCTCGATGACTGGGTAGCTAAAGGGGAGAATCTATTAGGCATTACCCTAAAGTTCTCTTTCCATTCGTTCTGTCTTCTTTGATTCATCTGGGGATAATATTCTTCCCTCTGTTGTTGTCGTGTTTGGTTTGCCTGGGGATAGTTTTCTTCCCTGCGGTGTTGCCATGTTTGTCTAAACGGGGTTCTCTCTTGTCGTCTCCCCATCGGTTCATTAAAATTCCCAAAGCTTGATTCATCTTGATGACGTCGGTATTGTCCATAATAATCTCTAGGCTCATATGGCTGATATTGCCTGTTGTTACGTCTGTACCAATGGGGTACAGAAAGCTGACTACGTAAAGGAATCAAGGAGGATTTTGGACGACAGTGGAACATACGAAATATTGAGAAGTAATCCGACCAACGAATATAAGAACATTCTAGATTCCCTTATCACAGAAGCCCACGATATGGGAATTCTCAATGATAAAGAAACCAATTATTTAACCAATAAATACCCCAGGATCCCAGTTTTTTATTATTTGCCTAAAATACATAAAAGTTTGGTCAACCCTCCTGGACGACCGATTGTATCAGGCATTGATTCTTTGTCGAGTAACTTATCAGAATACATTGATAAGATTCTCCAACCTTATGTAAGATCGCTACCATCATATCTGAGGGATTCTACCGAAGTTCTCAATCTATTGAAAGATATTAAATGGGAAGAAAACCTAATTATGGCTACCAGTGATGTCACATCACTCTACACTTCGATCCCCCATGAGAAAGGTCTCGAGTCCATCAGCTATTATTTGAATAAAGATAAAAATATGCCAGAACCCCAAAGTCGGTTCATAATAAACAGCATTGATTATATCCTCAAGCATAACTATTTCAATATTGAGAATAAATTCTACCGGCAGATCTGTGGAACAGCTATGGGGACCAGATTCGCGCCAAGTTATGCCAACTTATATATGGGGAAGTGGGAGACCATTTTTTGGGAATCCTGCCCAGCTAGCGCGGATCTGGTCCTCTACAAACGTTACATAGATGACCTCCTAATCATATGGAGAGGGAGTGAAAATGATCTGAAACACACCCTAGAGGTCATGAATCTTAATGAACTAAATCTCAAATTCACAAACTTCACAAGTAAGAACTCCATAACCTTCCTTGACCTAAACATCCAGGTCACCAATGGGAAAATCGAAACATCTACCCACTTCAAAGAAGTGGACTCTAACAACTATATCCACCAAACCAGCTGCCACCATAAAAAATGGATTGATAACATACCGAAGGGGCAGCTAATGCGAATAAGAAAGAACTGCTCAAGTGAAGAAAAGTGGATGGAACAATCGATGATATTAAAGAATAGGTTTCTGGAAAGGGGCTACGAGGAAGGCCATATCAATAACACCATCAAAGAAATCAGTGCTATAAAAAGAGACACTCTTCTGACTTACAAACCGAAAAAGAATACATCGATGGAAGAGGTTGGGAATCTGAAAATCCCCTTCATCACTACATATAGTGAAAATAAGAAAAGGATTGAGGATATAATAAGAAGACACTGGCACCTTTTGAGGGATGATGACATCTTGGGTGAACACCTCCCCGCATATCCCAGTTTTATCTACAGAAAAACAGAGAATCTGAAGTCCATCCTGGCTCCCAGTGTGCCTAATAATAAGAGAAATAATAACACCTTGGGGGTCATGGGGATGAGGTTACAAGGTTTTTTCCCGTGCCACCGATGCAAGGCTTGTACTCATGGATTGAAGAAAGACACCTGCAAGTCAAAAATCTCTCAGGAATCATTTAAGATCAGACAAACTATCAGATGCATGGACCAATGCGTTATCTACCTGATTGAATGTGGATGTGGCCTACAATACATAGGTCAGACCACCCGCAAGTTGAAGGATAGGATCCGTGAACATCTTCTTCAAATAAAGTGGAAAAAAACTGATGTACCTCTATACAAACACTTTTTTGAGGCACATGGAGGTAGTAGTAAGAGTCTGAAATATATGGGGATTCACGAATTGACCAAAGATTGGAGAGGAGGCAACATTGAGTCCAAACTACTCAAGAAAGAATCAGAATGGATTTTCAAAATGGATTGCATCTACCCTAGGGGGCTAAATGCCAATTTTGAAATAGTACATCTATTTTGACCACTCCCATTGAAATAGTACATCTATTTTGACCACTCCCATTGTTACCCCAAAGGTAGCACCTGTTTCAGATTTATGACTTCCCACCACTATCTCCACCTAAACAGCCCGCCATAGGCTATATATTATTGGTTTCCAGATCGAAAACCCCCCCTAGATGCGTCATATCAGTCAACTCTAAACATTGCGATCAATAGCATTATTGACTACCTAGAGACAATATCCATTATTGAGTTTATTTGCTAGTCCCTTTAGGGTCCTTCCCAAGGTGTTAGTAATTACAGTAATCATTATAAGTGATCCAAGACCACATTTGGATCCCTCTATTAGCTAATGCCAAAATGTCCTTGTTTATAAATGTTTGTAGTTATGGAAACAAAAAACACTAGATATAATATATATTTTTTGCTCCATATATATTTATGCTCTATTTTCAGCTCTATCTTGAACCCGTCTGTTTCAACAGTAATGGTTCCCCTACTCTTGTACCACTGGAAATGTATTGAATATATCTGTACAGTCGTAATTATTTTAAGCATGGATTATGCGATTTTAACTATGTAATTTCTGTAAATCCTGGTAGTATATGAGCCTAAAATCAAAATTGTATATTACAAAGTCGTTTTTATTCTTATTCCCCATAGACTGTTTGGTAACATCTATATAACATTTTTATAATACATTTATAGGATTTTTATTATCTTTGCTATAACATTTTTCATTAATATAACCACTAGCCTATAAATTACCTCTTAAACAAGGGGTCGGCGACAAAAATCTACACAGTGAAATTTTTTTTAACATAATAATAATAGATATATACTATTGGGATAAATTGCCCACATTTACTTGCATATGCCCATTTCAAATATGGAGCCGGAGGTAATACCGATAAGAACCACATGTCACTTCCGGCCACAGCCACTTCCGGTCAAACCATGTGACTAATACATCACTTCCGGTCGCGGCTACATCTGGTTTCACGAGCGCGAATTTTTGGCGCATTTTTTCTAGCCTTTTGGCGCCAATTTTAGATTTCAACAGATTCTAACATTATTTAAGGTCCGCTTCATTTGAGCCTCACTATTGTCTTGAAAAAGGCCCCATCACAGGGCCGAAACGCGTTGACATTGGAGAGATTTGTGAGGCTCATATATCACCAGGATCAGCTTATTGGGTGAGTCTATTACCTGTTAGACTAAGTCCCTTTAAGCCCTTTGTTTAGTGCACTTTATATTTTTTCAACAGGTTTCCGGAGACCTTTGGACCCAAGAATTATCTTCATCATTTGGCTGTTATTTGGATTAATTAATCATTGGACTATGGACTTCGCTTTTTAACATTTCATTGCTCCCCCATTGAATTGGGTTTTAATAGTGTCAAAACATTGTTTTATTATTTCCTTTTTTATTTTTCTTTTTATGTCATTCCTAGATGCTGGCATATATTGTATTGTGATATTTATAGCATTTAGAAATTTGTGTAGGAAACTTACAGCTCTTGATAGTTATAGTATTCAGAAATTTGTTTAGGAAACTAACAGCTTCTGATATAACCAAAACCTGGTTCTTAGATAAAACAGCTAAGGACAGCTCTGGTTATCCACCTGGTCTCTCAGAGACATAGGTAATTCACATTTTTATGTATTGATTTTATTCACAGATCATACCGGTATTAGATCGTTTTGTGTATATATATTTTTGGTATATATATATATTTTATATATTTTTTATATATTTTTTATATTTTTTGGTATATTTTTTGTACACACATTTTTTGGTACACATTTAATGGTACATTTTTTTCACAAGTGAATATATTTGTTTTCTTTCTGTTTTTTCTCACGATTTGCGTGTCTGTTGCACATTCACCTAAGAATTGATATTACTCTATCCCAATCATCATCAATATTATTTTATTTCAATCATCATCTTTATGCACATTTTAGGCTCATATAGAGTAGCTCTAATTGGATGTACCAAACCAGAATAGTAGTTTTCTTATGCTATAAGTGACCTCTATGTTATAAATAAAGTAGTGATCAGTGAAGTCATCTGATCAGGTCGTATTAATAAACTGTATTAATAAACTGTAATTTTATACTTTAAACCCAGTGTGTGTTTTTAAAAAGGATATATTTTATTCCTTCTTCTGTTACATTTTTGAACTTTATCGATTCATCCAAATTGGGGATATTGTTTTTTAAACTTATTGGATTCATCTAATTGGTGACATCGTTCTATGTCATCTGTATTTTAAGGTACCTGTAGTTTACTTTAGCCTTCATTGGCGCTCCTATAATTCTTTGTACTGTTAAACTCCCAAGGACCTATTAGGGGGTCCTTTATAGTGCAGCAGGTAAACAGATCTAGGCGCTGTTCTGAACTCCACTTCTACGGATTATATCTGAAAAGTGCGCCATGGCAGTGTGGGAATGCCTGAAATTGCCACACACCTTCCTGGCCTGCTTCAGGACATCCTGTAAGCCTGGGTACTTATGCACAAAGCGTTGTACGATCAGATTACACACATGTGCCATGCACGGCACATGTGTCAACTTGCCCAAATTCAATGCCGCCAACAAATTTCTTCTGTTGTCACAAACCACTTTGCCGATCTCCAGTTGTTGTGGAGTCAGCCACTGATCCACCTGTGAGTTCAGGGTGAACAGGAGTGCTGGTCCGGTGTGACTCTCTGCTTTCAGGCAAGTCAACCCCAAGACGGCGGGATACTGCTGTATCCGGGATGTGGAATAGTACCTGGGAAGCTGGGGGGGTGCCGTTGATGTGGAGCAAGACGTAGCAGCAGAAGAGGACTCAGCCGAGGAGGTTATGGAAGAGGATGGAGTAGGAGGAGTAGAGGAGGTGGCAGCAGGCCTGCCTGCAAGTCGTGGCGGTGTCACCAACTCCTCTGCAGAGCCACGCATTCCATGCTTGACAGCCGTCAGCAGGTTTACCCAATGCGCAGTGTAGGTGATATACCTGCCCTGACCATGCTTTGCAGACCAGGTATCAGTGGTCAGATGAACCTTTGCCCCAACACTGTGTGCCAGACATGCCATTACTTCCTTTTGCACAATCGAGTACAGGTTGGGGATTGCCTTTGTGCAAAGAAATTTCGGCCGGGTACCTTCCACTGCGGTGTCCTAATAGCTACAAATTTTTTGAACGCCTCAGACTCCACCAGCTTGTATGGTAAAAGCTGGCGGGCTAAGAGTTCAGACAAGCCAGCTTTCAGATGCCGGGCAAGGGGGTGACTTTGTGACATTGGCTTCTTATGCTGAAACATGTCCTTGACAGACACCTAACTGTGGGCAGATGAGCAGGAACTGCTCAAGGCGAGACACGGAGTGGCGGATGGTTGAGAGGGGGCAAGGAGGACAGCAGTGGTTGACGTGGCTGAAGATGCTGGACCAGGAGGAGGATGGCGGCTTTGAGTTTGTGTGCTGCTTGTACTCATGTGTTGATCCCATAGGCGTTTGTGATGTGCGATCATGTGCCTTCGCAAAGCAGTTGTACCTAGGTGAGTGTTGGACTTCCCACGACTCAGTTTCTTTTGGCACAGGTTGCAAATGGCATCGCTGTTGTCAGAGGCAGACACACAAAAAAAATGCCACACTGCTGAGCTCTGCAATGACGGCATTCTGGTGGTGGCAACAGCATGCGTTGATTGGCGTGCTGTCTGGCTGACCCCGGGTGCCGATGCATGCTGTCTGACTGTGCCACTAGCTCCTTGCGACGACCTCCCCCTGCTTCCAACTCGTCTCCTCCTCCTCTCTGTCTCCCCATCTGAACTTTCCCCCTCTTCTTCTTCTCTTCTAGCGGGCACCCACGTGACATCCACGGACACATCGTCATCATCAACCGCTTCACTTGTATCTGACAACTCAGCAAAGGAAGCAGCAGTGGGTACAACATCATCATCATCACACCGTACGTCCATGTGTGTAATGCTGCCTGACTGAGACATATCCCTGTTATCTACATCCTCTGGCAATAATGGTTGCGCATCACTATCACTCATTTCTTCCAACTGATGTGTAAATAACTCCTCTGACAGATCAAGTGAAGCGGCTGTGGTGCTAGTGTTGGTGGTGGCGGCAGGCAGGCGAGTGGTAACTTGAGAGGTGCCCGAAGCTAAGCTGGAGGAGGATGGTGCGTCAAGGTTCCGAGTGGAAGCTGTAGAAGTGTCCTGTGTTAGCCAGTCAACTATGTCCTCAGAACTGTTCGAGTTTGGGGTACGTGGCCTCTGAACACTGGGCATTATTCTAGGGCCAAAGGGAATCACAGCACCACAAACACGACGGCCCCTGTGGGGTGGCCTGCCTCTGCCTGTCATTTTTTTTCTCCGATTAGTGGTACTATGCGTGCAAGCTACTGTGACAACAGATATGAGTGGCACTGTGCACTGGCAGAAGTTGGCAGAGTAGACGCTGTAGGCCTGACACACACGCTTGCAGACACCTAACTGCTATTCAATCTATTACAGTCAAAAAAATGTTTATTTTTTTAAATGTACACTACTGTTAAACCAGATATGAGTTGCACTGGTGTGACACTGTGCCCTGGCAGGCACTGAAACGCACACGTGTGAAGGAAACTGACTGCTATTATTTCACAGTCAAAAAAGTGTTTTTTTTTTTTTAAATGTACACTACTGTTACACCAGATATGAGTTGCACTGGGGTGACACTGTGCCCTGGCAGGCACTGAAACGCACACGTGTGAAGGAAACTGACTGCTATTATTTAACACAGTCAAAAGGTGTTTTTTTTTTTTTAAATGTACACTACTGTTACACCAGATATGAGTTGCACTGGGGTGACACTGTGCCCTGGCAGGCACTGAAACGCACACGTGTGAAGGAAACTGACTGCTATTATTTAACACAGTCAAAAAAGTGTTGTTTTTCTTAAATGTACACTACTGTTACACCAGATATGAGTTGCACTGGGGTGACACTGTGCCCTGGCAGGCACTGAAACGCACACGTGTGAAGGAAACTGACTGCTATTATTTAACACAGTCAAAAAAGTGTTGTTTTTTTTAAATGTACACTACTGTTACACCAGATATGAGTTGCACTGGGGTGACACTGTGCCCTGGCAGTCACTGAAACGCACACGTGTGAAGGAAACTGACTGCTATTATTTAACACAGTCAAAAAAGTGTTGTTTTTCTTAAATGTACACTACTGTTACACCAGATATGAGTTGCACTGGGGTGACACTGTGCCCTGGCAGGCACTGAAACGCACACGTGTGAAGGAAACTGACTGCTATTATTTAACACAGTCAAAAAAGTGTTGTTTTTTTAAATGTATACTACTGTTACATCAGATATGAGTGGCACTAGGGTGACACTGTGCCCTGGCAGGCACTGAAACGCACACGTGTGAAGGAAACTGACTGCTATTATTTAACACAGTCAAAAAAGTGTTTTTTTTTTAAATGTACACTACTGTTACACCAGATATGAGTGGTGGCACTGGGCAAGTGGGCACAGTATACGCTGTGAGCCTGACACACACGCTGGCAGGCAGGCTGCAATTAGATTACACAGGGAAAAAAAAAAAAGCAGACTGATGTTCTAGCCCTAAAAAGGGCTTTTTGGGGTGCTGTCCTTACAGCAGAGATCAGATGAGTCCTTCAGGACTGTAGTGGACACTGAATACACTAGCTTAGCTATCGATTTCCCTATAAAATCAGCAGCAGCTACACTGTCCCTCCTCTCACTGAGAATGCAGCTTCCGAATGAATCTATAATGGATCCTGTCCAGGAGGTAGGAGGGTCTGGGAGGGAGGGTCTGCTGCTGATTGGCTGGAATGTGTCTGCTGACTGTGAGGTACAGGGTCAAAGTTTTACTCAATGATGACGAATAGGGGCGGATCGAACATCGCATATGTTCGCCCGCCGCGGCTAACGCGAACAAGCTATGTTCACCGGGAACTATTCGCCAGTGAACTATTCACGACATCACTATTGGTATCCCCTGGTATATTTAATAAGCACCAGATGCTGCATTTTTTGCGTGAGCCTTCCAGCTCGCCGGAAACAAGAGTTAAGAAGCAGCGGTCTTGTCTGCCCGGGGTTTGATAAATCTACCCCTTTATGTTTACCACCTCAATTTGAAGTTTATTCGATGAATCTGATACCCTTTCTGTGAAAAAATGCTTCCTCACATTTCTCCTAAGCCTAAGAGCCCAACAGCTTGCAGATCACCTTCATAAGAGCTGTCTACAACAGTGCGACTCATGGCAGGGCCCTCTCCCCATTTGATCTTTATAAATGTTACCTTGTATACCGCCTATGTTTATAGCGCTACGGAATCTGTTAGAGCAAATAACCGATAATAATAATATTTTAGACTGTGTACCATTTTAGTGGCCCTCCTTTGTACAGTTTCTAGCCTGGCAGGCACTGAAATGCACACGTGTGAAGGAAACTGACTGCTATTATTTCACAGTCAAAAAAGTGTTTTTTTTTTTAAATCTACACTACTGTTACACCAGATATGAGTTGCACTGGGGTGACACTGTGCCCTGGCAGGCACTGAAACGCACACGTGTGAAGGAAACTGACTGCTATTA
Organism: Bombina bombina; assembly: GCF_027579735.1. Classification (NCBI taxonomy): domain Eukaryota; kingdom Metazoa; phylum Chordata; class Amphibia; order Anura; family Bombinatoridae; genus Bombina; species Bombina bombina. The sequence continues at coordinate 544,175,513 of NC_069501.1, read as the reverse complement.
TTTCACAGTCAAAAAAGTGTTTTTTTTTTTTAAATCTACACTACTGTTACACCAGATATGAGTTGCACTGGGGTGACACTGTGCCCTGGCAGACAGGCACTGAAACGCACACGTGTGAAGGAAACTGACTGCTATTATTTAACACAGTCAAAAAGTGTTTTTTTTTTTTTAAATCTACACTACTGTTACACCAGATATGAGTTGCACTGGGGTGACACTGTGCCCTGGCAGGCACTGAAACGCACACGTGTGAAGGAAACTGACTGCTATTATTTAACACAGTCAAAAAGTGTTTTTTGTTTTTTTAAATCTACACTACTGTTACACCAGATATGAGTTGCACTGGGGTGACACTGTGCCCTGGCAGGCAGGCAGGCACTGAAACGCACACGTGTGAAGGAAACTGACTGCTATTATTTAACACAGTCAAAAAAGTGTTGTTTTTGTTAAATGTACACTACTGTTACACCAGATATGAGTTGCACTGGGGTGACACTGTTCCCTGGCAGGCACTGAAACGCACACGTGTGAAGGAAACTGACTGCTATTATTTAACACAGTCAAAAAAGTGTTGTTTTTTTTAAATGTACACTACTGTTACACCAGATATGAGTTGCACTGGGGTGACACTGTGCCCTGGCAGGCAGGCACTGAAACGCACACGTGTGAAGGAAACTGACTGCTATTATTTAACACAGTCAAAAAGTGTTTTTTTTTTTTAAAATCTACACTACTGTTACACCAGATATGAGTTGCACTGGGGTGACACTGTGCCCTGGCAGGCAGGCACTGAAACGCACATGTGTGAAGGAAACTGACTGCTATTATTTAACACAGTCAAAAAAGTGTTGTTTTTTTTAAATGTACACTACTGTTATACCAGATATGAGTTGCACTGGGGTGACATTGTGCCCTGGCAGGCAGGCACTGAAACGCACACGTGTGAAGGAAACTGACTGCTATTATTTAACACAGTCAAAAAAGGGTTGTTTTTTTTAAATGTACACTACTGTTATACCAGATATGAGTTGCACTGGGGTGACACTGTGCCCTGGCAGGCACTGAAACGCACACATGTGAAGGAAACTGACTGCTATTATTTAGCACTGTCAAAAAAGTGTTGTTTTTTTTAAATGTATACTACTGTTACACCAGATATGAGTTGCACTGGGGTGACACTGTGCCCTGGCAGGCACTGAAACGCACACGTGTGAAGGAAACTGACTGCTATTATTTAACACAGTCAAAAAAGTGTTTTGTTTTTTTTAAATGTACACTACTGTTATACCAGATATGAGTTGCACTGGGGTGACACTGTGCCCTGGCAGGCACTGAAACGCACACGTGTGAAGGAAACTGACTGCTATTATTTAGCACTGTCAAAAAAGTGTTGTTTTTTTTAAATGTATACTACTGTTACACCAGATATGAGTTGCACTGGGGTGACACTGTGCCCTGGCAGGCACTGAAACGCACACGTGTGAAGGAAACTGACTGCTATTATTTAACACAGTCAAAAAAGTGTTGTTTTTTTTAAATGTACACTACTGTTACACCAGATATGAGTGGTGGCACTGGGCAAGTGGGCACAGTATACGCTGTGAGCCTAACACACACGCTGGCAGGCAGCTGCAATTAGATTACACAGGGAAAAAAAAAGCAGACTGATGTTCTAGCCCTAAAAAGGGCCTTTTGGGGTGCTGTCCTTACAGCAGAGATCAGATGAGTCCTTCAGGACTGTAGTGGACACTGAATACACTAGCCTAGCTATCGATTTCCCTATTAAATCAGCAGCAGCTACACTGTCCCTCCTCTCACTAAGAATGCAGCTTCCGATTGAATCTATAATGGATCCTGTCCAGGAGGTAGGAGGGGTATATTTAATAAGCACCAGATGCTGCATTTTTTGCGTGAGCCTTCCAGCTCGCCGGAAACAAGAGTTAAGAAGCAGCGGTCTTGTCTGCCCGGGGTTTGATAAATCTACCCCTTTATGTTTACCACCTCAATTTGAAGTTTATTCGATGAATCTGATACCGTTTCTGTGAAAAAATGCTTCCTCACATTTCTCCTAAGCCTAAGAGCCCAACAGCTTGCAGATCACCTTCATAAGAGCTGTCTACAACAGTGCGACTCATGGCAGGGCCCTCTCCCCATTTGATCTTTTTTTAAATGTTACCTTGTATACCGCCTATGTTTATAGCGCTACGGAATCTGTTAGAGCAAATAACCGATAATAATAATATTTTAGACTGTGTACCATTTTAGTGGCCCTCCTTTGTACAGTTTCTAGCCTGGCAGGCACTGAAATGCACACGTGTGAAGGAAACTGACTGTTATTATTTCACAGTCAAAAAAGTGTTTTTTTTTTTTAAATGTACATTACTGTTACACCAGATATGAGTGGCACTGGGGTGACACTGTGCCCTGGCAGGCAGGCACTGAAACGCACACGTGTGAAGGAAACTGACTGCTATTATTTAACACAGTCAAAAAGTGTTTTTTTTTTTTTTAAATCTACACTACTTTTACACCAGATATGAGTGGCACTGGGGTGACACTGTGCCCTGGCAGGCAGGCACTGAAACGCACACGTGTGAAGGAAACTGACTGCTATTATTTAACACAGTCAAAAAAGTGTTGTTTTTTTTAAATGTACACTACTGTTATACCAGATATGAGTTGCACTGGGGTGACACTGTGCCCTGGCAGGCAGGCACTGAAACGCACACGTGTGAAGGAAACTGACTGCTATTATTTAACACAGTCAAAAAAGTGTTGTTTTAGTTTCTAGTTTCTAGTTTATTTATATATTTCTGAAGATATGGGCCTCTAGTTATCAACGTGTCTACTTACCTGCCTTCGCCGGCCCCAATACGCCCGCCTAAGCTCGCCTACCATCGCCGCCGCGGACCTGAAAAATCTCGCAAAAGTTATCAATAAAGCTGTCAAAAAGCCGCGCACCAAGTACGGGGCGATGAGCAGTGGACTGTGATAGTTATCGCTCATCTGATTTCGCTGCTCTTCGGTTTTTTCCCAGCTTTATTGCTAGCCTGTTACTAAGCACCCACACTAAACTACACTGTTCTACCCCTTATACAGGTGCCCCCGGAGCCCCCCGCAACTAAATAAAGTTAGTAACCCCTAAACCGCCGCTCCCGGACACCGCCGCAACTATAATAAATTTATTAACCCCTAAACCGCCGCTCCCAGAGCCCACCGCCACCTACATTATACCTAGTAAAACCTATCCTGCCCCCCCTATACCGCCGCCACTATAATAAATTTATTAACCCCTATCCTGCCCCCCCTACACCGCCGCAACCTATAATACATTTATTAACCCCTATCCTGCCCCCCCTACACCGCCGCCACTATAATAAAATTATTAACCCCTAAACCTAAGTCTAACCCTAACACCCCCCTAACTTAAATATTAATTAAAAAAATCTAAATAAATATTACTCTTATTAACTAAATTAATCCTATTTAAAACTAAATACTTACCTTTAAAATAAACCCTAATATAGCTACAATATAAATAATAATTATATTGTAGCTATTTTAGGATTTATTTTTATTTTACAGGCAACTTTCAATTTATTTTAACTAGGTACAATAGCTATTAAATAGTTATTAACTATTTAATACCTACCTAGTTAAAATAAAGAGAAAATTACCTGTAAAATAAAAACTAACCTAAGTTACAATTACACCTAACACTACACTATTATTAAATAAATTATTCCTATTTAAAACTAAATACTTACCTGTAAAATAAACCCTAAGATAGCTACAATGTAATTAATAATTACATTGTAGCTATTTTAGGATTTATATTTATTTTACAGGTAACTTTGTATTTATTTTAGCTAGTTAGAATAGTTATTAAATAGTTATTAACTATTTAATAACTACCTAGCTAAAAGCAATACAAAATTACCTGTAAAATAAATCCTAACCTAAGTTACAATTAAACCTAACACTACACTATCATTAAATTAATTAAATAAATTACCAAAAATAACTACAATTAAATACAATTAAATAAACTAACTAAAGTACAAAAAATAAAAAAAGCTCCAGATTAAAGTCCCCCCCCCCAGCACCATATCCATGCCCAAAAATGGGGTTAAGGCTTGAACAAGTTTGGTCCAAAATGCGGTAGATTTACAATTTGGTGCATATATGTTACAAAGTACCAATATTCTTTGGTTAATTTTAACCTGCACTATCAAATATCGTCCTTCAGTATCCTTATGTGTAGCCATTATCTCAGTCTTTACTCTTTTCCCGAAGAGGATTGCTATACCCTTGCTGGAGCTAGTGTGTGATACATATTCCACTGAGCCCACCCAATCTCTCTTTAACTTCTCATGCTCCACTTCAGAGAGGTGGGTCTCTTGCAGTAATGCAATATCAGTCCCTAAACGTCTCAGGTGCGTCAATATAATGCTCCTCTTAGTGGGAGAGTTAATCCCCCCCACATTCCAGGACATAAGTCTTACCATCATCTAGAAGTCATGGAACAGTCTCTGGTCCCCGTCCCCCCTGAATGCTCGAGCTGGAGGGGAGAGGGTGGGGAGAAGAAGAAGAGAAAAAAAAATTCCCACAATCACCAAGCAACACTCTACAATTAGACAGACCAACTATCCGGAACCCTGTATATGAGTATAATAGAGTACAAAACTTTCTAGAATGGGGTTTCTGCTTCACATCTATACTGTCATGAATATTTAAACTATTGAACTCCGGATATGCCAAATCCGGATATTGAGTCAGTGTTCCATTCCTCATATAATTAGTGTGACTGTTGCATATAAAATGGGTAGTAAATTCCAGTAAATTCTACAGGCATAAATAGGTGAATAACACTTAAATAGGCTCAATTGACATAGTAGTAATTTCTGTTGCTCTCTTGGCTGGAAAAGAAATCTCTTAAGTATAATGCAAAGTGATGCTAAGTTAAGGGACTGCGGGTGTACCGCTTCAAAGTGCAGAGTAAACAATCCTTTTTTATGGAAACGGCTAATTGAAAGGGTTACCATGCTAAATGTAACCAGCATGACATAAAAAAGTGCAAGACAATAAACAAACTTATCTGCATAACTAAACATATCTATATAATACATAGTTTTAACAATCTGGATCAAGGTTAACCCTTTTCAGGGTGCAGGCTGTGAATTTACCCCAGACTCCCTCCCCTGCCTTTAACACTCTACAATTAGACAGACCAACTACCCGGAACCCTGTACATGAGTATAATAGAATACAAAACTCTCTGGAATGGGATTTCTGCTTCACATCTATACTGTCATGAATATTTAAACTATTGGACTCCGGATACGCCACATCCGGATATTGAGTCAGTGTTCCATTCCTCAGGGTGCATATAATTAGTGTGGCTGTTGCGTATAAAATGGGTAGTAAATTCCAGTAAATTCTACAGGCACAGATAGGTGAATAACACTTAAATAGGCTCAATTGACACAGTAGCAATTTCTGTGGCTCTCTTGGCTGGAAAAAAAATCTCTTAAGTATATTGTAAAGTGATGCTAAGCTAAGGGACTGCGGTTGTACCACTTCAAAGTGCAGAGTAAACGATCCTTCCTTATGGAGACGGCTAATTGAAAGGGTTGCCATGCTAAATGTAACCAGCATGACATACCAAAGTGCAACACAATAAACAAACTTATCTGCATAACAAAACATATCTATATAATACATAGTTTTAACAGTCTGGATCAAGGCTAACCCTTTTCAGGGTGCATGCTGTGAATTTACCCCAGACTCCCACCCCTGCCTTTCATCCTGGATCTGAGCGGGGTGATCTAGGTGAGTCCGCCCCTTCCCTGTCTCTGTTATTACCCAAATACTCCGTGGCTTCTCGCGGGGAGTCAAAAAATTTGGGGCCTGAGGGGGTCAAAAGCTTCAACCTAGCTGGATATAAGAGGTATACTTTCCTTCCCTTCCTGTTTAACTCTGAACAGATTGGGGAAAACTCTGCGTTTTCTCATGAGCTCGGAGGAGTAGTCCTGAAAAATTAGAAGCTTAGAGCCTTCAAACAAAACAGGGGAGGTTTTCCTATAGGCTCGCAGCAACTCTACTTTAAGCTGAAAATGTAACAGTTTGGTCATAACCTGCCTAGGTTGTACATTGCCTCTCTCTGGTTGTCTTTCTGGGCCTACCCTATGCGCCCGTTCCACACTACCTTTAAATATTGCTGAGGTCAATTTAAGAAGCCTAGGCAAGGTATCTTCTACAAAACAAATAAGATCTTTGGGTTTAACAGTTTCAGGTATACCTACAATGCGCAAATTATTGCGACGCGACCTATTTTCTAGGTCTTCTAGCCTCTGATGTAGGTTTATGTTTTGTTTTAATAAGGCGTCTAACTGGGTGTCATGAGTTACTGAAGTGTCCTCAAGTCCTGACACTCTATCCTCCATTTCGGTGAATCTTACTGAAAATTGTTTCATTTCCCCAGTCAAATGATCTAAACCTTTTTGCTGACTCTCTATTTTTGGAAGGAAGATGGAGGAGAGCTGCTGAACCACTACATGTGTGTCCATGGAACTTGTAGTGGGTTCCTGCACACTAGAAGGTGTATCCTGCAGATGGTCAGCAGCTCCCCTGCCCTTGCTGATATTTTTATTTTTGCCCGACAACCTGCCACCAGTCAGAAACCTATCCATGTACTGGTACAGAATAACTCAATTTTTTGTACTCAAGTAATAAGAATAACAAGCAAAAAAGATAACAAAAAGTGAATGATAGGAATAAACACACACAATTTTTTCAGCAGTCACAGGTATGCAGTGCAGCTTTCAATATTTTTAAAAGCCCTTGTATAGAGTCACAGTCTTAGCAGTTCAGCAATTGTGTTTTGTGTTAAATTGTAAGCTGCTGGGGCTATTGGAATAGCAAGCAAATTCAACTTGAGCTTAGGCTGCAGCCTTATCCTCAGAAGATAGCCAGAGTGTCAGAATCTCTCACCAACCAAAATCTATGCCCAGCTTCTGCCCCTTAGATGCCACAAAACTAATGCCCAGGGCCCTGTATAGCAAAAGTGCATGCAGCTTAAATGAGGTGCAGCGGTCCCAGTTCCGTGGTTTGCTGTGCTTACAGTGAGGGAAAGATGTGGCTCCCCAACCCCAGTGTCAAACAAAAATATGTCTCTTAGCTGCGTGAGACGGGCCCATGTATGAGAGTGTATATGGTACTTTACCCTGTTTTCTCACTTCTGTACCGGTGTCAGGAAGCGAGCCTCTCCTACCCAGATCCGTCTGAAGAAGCAGTCTGTTTCCGGGTATCAGACACCTCTCGAGTGCCCTAACCAGCCCGCAGCAAGGGGAAAAGGGAGAACACTCTGCTGCCTGATGCGTGTCTGGCAAGATGGCGCCCGGGCTTTTCGCGCCACTGAAAGGCGTCTATTGTTGCCGGTAAGGGTGTTTCTGTGTACTTCAGGTAGTTCCCAGGCTTCACCTCCCGCTCAAGGTCTCCTCCGGTATGTACAGCAGAAGGTCCCAGGCTGATCCACACGGTCCGGGTAGACTGTAGGTCGGTCACCAAGCCTGACAAGTAAACACCAACACACGGGGGGTAATAGAGCCGGCCCTACCTTCACTACTCAGTCCGGGTCTTGCCGTGAGTGCCGAGTACCCATTCCTCAATGTCCAGATCACCTCCGGGGGCCCATCCAATATCTTCCTCTGGTGTTAGGTGTGCCACACCGCTATTTACAAGCGCACTTCCCTGTGCTAGTGTACTTGCAGTGGGGGTAGATGAAACGTACCAGTGCTAGAATTGCCAGGCACCAGATGTACCAAGGCCAATATGCACTTGGGCTTTTGGGGAGCAAAAATCTTGCTGAGTTAAGTGTTTTTTCTATGAGCAAATGACTTTAAAAAGGTTTTTAGCTCCGGAGCTCTTTTTCCATGCTGCTCTCTCTTCAGCCCGCCCACCGGAAGTCCGAGCTGTTAACTTTTTAATGTAGAATAGGGTAGGGCATTTTTTTATTTTGGGGGGCTTTCTTATTTTATTAGGGAGCTTAGATTAGGTGTAAGTAGCTTAAAATTGTTGTAATATTTTTTAAATGTTTGTAACTTATTTTTTTATTTTTTGTAACTTAGTTTTTTTTATTTTTTGTACTTTAGTTAGTTTATTTAATTGTATTTAATTGTAGTTATTTGTAGGTAATTTATTTAATTAATTTAATGATAGTGTAGTGTTAGGTTTAATTGTAACTTAGGTTAGGATTTATTTTACAGGTAATTTTGTATTTCTTTTAGCTAGGTAGTTATTAAATAGTTAATAACTATTTAACAACTATTCTAACTAGCTAAAATAAATACAAAGTTACCTGTAAAATAAATATAAACCCTACAATAACTACAATGTAATTATTAATTACATTGTAGCTATCTTAGGGTTTATTTTACAGGTAAGTATTTAGTTTTAAATAGGAATAATTTATTTAAGTATAGTGTAGTGTTAGGTGTAATTGTAACTTAGGTTAGTTTTTCTTTTACAGGTTTTTTCTCTTTATTTTAACTAGGTAGGTATTAAATAGTTATTAACTATTTAATAGCTATTGTACCTAGTTAAAATAAATTGAAAGTTGCCTGTAAAATAAAAATAAATCCTAAAATAGCTACAATATAATTATTATTTATATTGTAGCTATATTAGGGTTTATTTTAAAGGTAAGTATTTAGTTTTAAATAGGATTAATTTAGTTAATAAGAGTAATATTTATTTAGATTTTTTTAATTAATATTTAAGTTAGGGGGGTGTTAGGGTTAGTGTTAGACTTAGGTTTAGGGGTTGATAATTTTATTAGAGTGGCGGCGGTGTAGGGGGGCAGGATAGGGGTTAATATGTATTATGTAGGTGGCGGCAGGGTCCAGGAGCGGCGGTTTAGGGGTTAACATATTTATTATAGTGGCGACGGGGTCCGGGAGCGGCGGTTTAGGGGTTAATCAGTTTATTATAGTGGCGGTGGGCTCCGGGAGCGGCGGTTTAGGGGGTAATACATTTATTTAGTTGCGGCGGTGTAGGGGGGGCAGATTAGGGGTGTTTAGACTCGGGGTACATGTTAGGGTGTTAGGTGCAGACATCTCCCATAGGAATCAATGGGATGTCGGGCAGCAGCGAACATGAACTTTCGCTATGGTCAGACTCCCATTGATTCCTATGGGATCCGCTGCCTCCAGGGCGGCGGGTAGAAAACCAGGTACGCTGGGCCGGAAAAGTGCCGAGCGTACCTGCTAGTTTTTTGATAAAAAGCAAAAGTAGTCAGATTGTGCCGAACTTGTGTGAGGAACATCTGGAGTGACGTAACAATTGATCTGTGTCGGACTGAGTCCGACGGATCGAAGCTTACGTCACTAAATTCTACTTTTGCTGGTCTCTAGCCTTTGATAACTAAGGTGAATCAGCCTTGCCACAAATACGCGGTGGAATTCCAGCGTATTTGAGGTTGACAGCTTGATAACTAGGGGCCATGGTCTCCAGAACTATACACAGTATTCCAGATGAGGCCTAACTAATGAACTGTAAAGTGGCAGAAAAACATTGCTATTTCTGCTACTAATAGCTCTCCCAATGCAACCAAGTATTCAAGTGGCCTTACTGGCTGCACTGCTGCATTGTGCACCAAATTTTAAATCCTCTGAAATAATAATTCCCAAGTCCCTTTACACATTAGTTAGTCAGTAATGTACCATTAAGACTATAATTTTGCTCTTGGTAATATTACATTTCAGATACCATTTATTTGCCCAGTCTACCAGTTTTTTTTAAATCACTGTTTATTTGATCAACCCCTCCTGGAACATCAACTTTTACAAATGTTTGTATGATCAGCAAACAAGCAAACCTTCCCCTGAAGCTTACCTTCAATATCATTTATAAACATGTTAAGCAAAACAGGCACAATAACTGACCCTTGGGGAGCACCACTAGTAATTGACTCCTCATTTGAATGTACTCCATTAATTGAAATCCTCTCCCTTTTATCCTTAAAGGGACATGACACCCAAATGTTGAAGAACATGAAAGTGATGCAAAATAGCTTTAAAAAGCTGACTAGAAAATATCACCTTAACATCTCTATGTAAAAAAAGGGAGATTTTCATGTCGGCTTTTTACAGTTATGCTGCATCACTTTAAGAGATTTAACATATGAGTATTATGTCTCTTTAAGGCAGCATTCTACCGACTTAATCTTAGTATCTACTCCAAGGCAATAAATTTTGTGAATAAGTAGTCGGTAGGGTTTGGCGAATGTGCTGAAAGTGTAATTCGTTTGGCAGGACGAATAGTCTTGTGGCATTCATTTTGGACAATTGAATGTTTAGAAGAATGAAAATCCATTAAAATTTAGTAATCAAATGTTATTTCCGGTTTTCGAATGTTACTTTCGTTTTTAAATGTTCATAATTAGATCGAATATCCACATTCGAAATTTCTAATGTAACCGATTTAACAAATACTATTTAGAAGTTCAATAGCTCATGTGGTAGGGAATATAGTAAATGTATACATAATAGATACAAATATATACATTTGAATGTTTTTGTTAGAATATTGCATAATTTAAATATTACATTTAAAGAGAGCATTAGAAATACTATTTTATATTGATTCAAATTTTTCTAATTTGAATATTGCATAATTGGAATCGAAATATTAGAAAAATTTGAATCAAATATTACATTTAAAGACAGCATGAGAAATACTATTACATTAAACGAATGTTAGAATTTTTTACAAACATTCAAAATTCAAAGCGAACAAACTAATGTGTTAAACTTTGTTTCATTTTTTGAATGTTGCAGAACATTCGTCCATCTATAATTAAAGGGTGCCAGGTCAGTTATAGCCAGATTATGGAAAACTTCTCATGTACCAAATGTGGTTGACCTGCACAAGCAAATAACTTTCCCTAGAGGAATATGGCTTTATAAGCTAAATAAATCACTAATGTTAAAATCAATACGATTTTACTGGGATCAATATGTAGGCACACCATTGGGAGGCTTGTTATATATATGTAGCACAGGACTGGGATCAATATGTAGGCACACCATTGGGAGGCTTGTTATATATATGTAGCACAGGACAGAGCTTTTATTTTATGACTTGCAAAGACAAACTGGTTTAAACATAGATGCTGCCTTTGTGTCCCCTACTATCCTTACTCTTCTAAACCTTTGTTTGAACCGGCTACCTGTTTATCAACATAAACAGTGTAGAAAAATTAGTCTGTTTTTCCTACCTCTTTCGTACAGTCTTTTAAATAGGAGCCACACTGTCTCAATAGAATAGTTTTGTCATTAGCTGTCCTACAATGAGAATAATCATTAATGTATCTTGCCACATCTGTAGTGAAGGACATGAACAGGTGAAATAGATCTGTAAAAATGTATAAGATGAACATTCAAGTAAAAAAATTACATGCTCTAATCCATTAGACTGAGCATGCAATGTTACGGCTATCGACCTCGCTCTTCTGAGTGTTTAACCCCTGCAAAGGGGTTCAACACACATCAGAAATACCACTTGGGACCAGCAATAAAGAATTAGAGCACTTCATTTTTTTACTTTAATATCTCTTTAAGGGCCAGCTTATCAGTGGAGCGCTAACAATTGAGCGCAAGCGAAAAGGGGTTTAGCGTGTGTGTTTGCACGTGTCTGGTGTTGCGCTCATATTACAAGTTGAAAGTAAACACAATCGATAGTGTGCAATTGAAGCTCTGGTTAACTGTTTCATGAAACAAAAAAGTGTCACAAAGCACATCAAAATGACATTACAAAGTACAGCTACACTAATAACATTATCTAATAAAAAATTATTATAAAACAAAAATTGCAAAAAAAAGTTATAAGGGCTCAAAGATATGAGGTATATATGAATATATATATGTATATATGTGTGTACATATGTATTTATGTGTTTATATGTCTGTACAGACATATATACACCTATAAACACCTAAATACATATGTACACACCTATAGACATATATAGAAGTGCATTGGAGCCTTTTGCAGTTAAGTAGATAAATACATGAAAAAAATCATATTTATGCAATATTCATTTTTAATAAAGTGTTATACTGTGTATTTACGGTAAATATTTCACATTCCAATGTTCTCACATAGGGGAATATAGATATAGAGAAAAGAAAGATGTCACAGGCTGAGTCGGCTCAACACAAATTCAGGAGGGTCAGCAGTAATTCGCTTTACGCGGCGTTGTAGGAAGCGGCACACAAATAACTGACAACAGCATAGGGGTAAGGATACAAAATAGTCATAGACAATGCCATAGGAGATAATCTACCGCCATGCTCACCACCTCTTCCGCGCAGCCACCACCACGCTACAAAGGAGGAAAGGAACCGGTCTTCCTCATAGATCCGCAGTCTGTGACCAAACGATCAGTTTGGCATAAATCCAGACACCCCTCTGAAGAACGATCCTTTTTGCACGTCTCAGTGCCGTTCTGTCGTCAATGATTGCCTCAGTGAGGTGCCGCCAATCCCCTCTCACGATTATGCCACATGACCCATGGGAGCCACCAATGATTAGGTTGGGAATGCCGCAAAAGTAATAGTAGTATAAGAGCCGGCACACCTTCTTAAAAATCAAGTCTTTATTTATACAAAATTAAAAAACAGCAACATAAGAGTTACCTGTCTGACATGTTTTTCGGCCGTAGGCCTTAATCATAGACATATATATATAGATATAGATATATATTTAGCAAAATACCATCAGATAAATGAAGAAATGTGTATTTATGAATAAATAGAACATATTCTGCTATGTGAAGAACATTGGAATGTGAAATATTCATAATTTCATGTCAGGATAGCGTGCTTGAGATTATGCAATCAGGTTTGCTCCATTGACTTTTATTAGGGAATACGTTAACGCAATATTCTAAGTTAAACTTTTTGGGGCAGATTTATCAAAGTTTCAACAGTGAATGTGCTGGAAGTCTGCGTCAAATTAGACGCCAAGTTGATCCGCTGTAGTTAACACAGTGTCAATGTTGAAATGTTCGAAATAATATACACTCCCGCAAGATTAATCCAATGCAAATTGTTGCTTGCGTTATTAGAACGTAATACTGATCATCAGCCTTCACATTCGACTCTATTTGACCCTCTCACCAATTTATCAAACATTCAACATTTACGCTCGCATCTATTCCAACGCAGCATACCTATCCTTTAAACCGCCACCTCTGAGGTCACGAATGCCATAGAAATTAATGGGAGTCTGAAAATGTTTTGTTCTATGCTGTTTGTCATCGCAGACAGTTAACAATGAACATGCAGAATATTTCTAACTTTGCGATACTTTTATGAAGCGGAAGGAGGATAATAATGAACCATCTGAATCATGAAGTGTAATAAAAATGTTTCATGTCCCTTTAACCTTTTGTGATAACAAAATATGTTAAGATCTTCCCTTATTACTAAATAAAATCAAGTAGGGAGATGTTACCCTACTTATGGGTTATGTTTCATCTCTCTGACGTAGAGTTCATTATAAAACAAGGGTATAAATGATTTATACAGGAATGAAAGAAAGGAACACAGTCCCTGACCTTTTAGACGCAGAAGGAGGGGATTAATAAACCAGCAACAGGCTGCACAAGTAGATGCCAAGAGTATTTCTCCCATGAATTGGTCTATATCCTTTGAGTGAAAGGGATGAACTCCATTCACTAGTAGATGCTGTCAAACATATAGGGATTAAAGAGAACAAAAGAGATATTATATAATATATTTAGATTACCAAAGAGTATAACTTCATTTGTTAATACATTTTTTTCTGCGTCATGTTTAACGCATGGAACAACTACTCCATAGTTGAAAGAACTCTCACTACATTTCTGCTCCTACTTCCATGCAATACTCCAACTTCTAACAACCACCAAATAAGTCAATTATCAACCATATTTTATTGGGAAATGCATAATCACGTGATTAATTAAATAAATGAATCAAAAGTTAACATACTTTTTCTACTCTCTATAACGAATCGAATTGTTCAATACTGGTGTAATTGGTGTCGCAGTAGTAGTTACTGTTAGAGATGACAAAAAAGGGATTATAACATTCATAAGATAATGGGACGCACGTACCGCATATCTGGGATAAATATGACGCAGAAAATATGATTAAGGCGATATAGTGACCTTCAATGACGCAAAAACAGTGTTATAAGGATATCAATTGCCGAAAATTGTAAGGACATACAATGGCTGTCACTTTCACATCATCAACAATTGGTTGTCACATGAACATAACCAAAAAAGACCAGACAATTTACTAATCAGAAAATACATAATTAGTCAACATTTGTAAGAGTATTATAATTAAATAAAATCTGCAAATGATGTTTGATTCAATCTTAAGCAGAAAGGCATAGTCTACATAAAATTAAACTGGGATAATTCAGATAAAGCAGCAATTATAATCACCTCTGTAATGTTTTCCCATTATCATTGTTTGATTTCTTCTCTTGAACTGTTTTAGAATTTAAAGGTTTAATCTAAAAGGCCAGCCCATGATTTTAACACCTGTGTAGTATTGGTCTTGAAATAGAGACTCCAATCAGGAAACAATACACAGGTGTAGCACAAAAATTGGGCCAACACTTGAAATTGCATAATTTGTGAATGAAAAGAAATTAAAAGATGAATAATACATGCAAAATATGTTTGCAAAAAATATCAGACATAACACATACAGTATCTCACAAAAGTGAGTACACCCCTCACATTTTTGTAAATATTTTATTATATCTTTTCATGTGACAACACTGAAGAAATGACACTTTGCTACAATGTAAAGTAGTGAGTGTACAGCCTGTATAACAGTGTAAATTTGCTGTCCCCTCAAAATAACTTAACACACAGCCATCAATGTCTAAACTGTTGGCAACAAAAGTGAGTACACCCCTAAGTGGAAATGTCCAAATTGGGCCCAAAATGTCAATATTTTGTGTAGCCACCATTATTTTCCAGCACTGCCTTAACCCTCTTGGGCATGGAGTTCACCAGAGTTTCACATGTTGCAACTGGAGTCCTCTTCCACTCCTCCATGATGACATCACAGAGCTGGTGGGTGTTAGAGACTTTGCGCTCCCCCACCTTCTGTTTGAGGATGCCCCACAGATGCTCAGTAGGGTTTAGGTCTGGAGACATGCTTGACCAGTCCATCACCTTTACCCTCAGCTTCTTTAGCAAGGCAGTGGTTGTCTTGGAGGTGTGTTTGGGGTCGTTATCATGTTGGAATACTGCTTTGCGGCCCAGTCTTCAAAGGGAGGGGATCATGCTCTGCTTCAGTATGTCACAGTACATGTTGGCATTCATGGTTCCCTCAATGAACTGTAGCTCCCCAGTGCCGGCAGAACTCATGCAGGCCCAGACCATGACACTCCCACCACCATGCTTGACTGTAGGCAAGACACACTTGTCTTTGTACTCCTCACCTGGTTACCGCCACACACGCATGACACCATCTGAACCAAATAAGTTTATCTTGGTCTCATCGGATCACAGGACATGGTTCCACAAAAACCATGTCCTTAGTCTGTTTGTCTTCAGCAAACTGTTTGCGGGCTTTCTTGTGCATCATCTTTAGAAGAGGCTGCCTTCTGGGACGACAGCCATGCAGACCAATTTAATGCAGTGTGTGGCATATGGTCTGAGCAGTATAAAGTCCACCAAAGAAAACGATTGAGAGCGCTAGTATAAGATAAAATATAACCTTTATTTGGTATATATAAAACAAAGTAGGACAACACAGTGTCAAAAGAGACAATATGGGGCACCTCTGGCTGGCAGGCTTACGCGTTTCGGCATAGCCGTAATCATAGCATACTGAAGCCAGCCACAGGTGTTCCTTATGTACATAAGTAAGAACAACCTCATTGGCTAAAAACATATTGAGAAACAACACGCCCTGAGTTTATTTTAACCCCATATATACTGGTTGTGAACAAAAGATAACAGAGCAACAAGAGGTCATGAGTCCATTTTTTGTACATTTTTCCTTCCCGGTATTAACAAATAAATGAAGAATTATATCATATTTGAATACTACTATCTGCAGTGTATTATTTAACCTGGGCATTCTTTAACAAAAACCATGGTCTACAATCAACATGATATAAATTATGAATTAACAGTCTAACAATTAGCAAAGAGTTATTTAACTTTCAAAAATGCTTTCGTCCTGAATTGTGATTGTATCACATACATGAGGGTAAGGGCCACTATTTCAGGCTTCTGATTACCTGTTACACAACTATGCGTTCATGTATGACGCTTAATAGTTAAGACCCACTCTCTGTGACCAAAAAACAAAACACAAAAACAAAATAAGTTGAAGAGTTACCTCTATGCATTGATGTTTGAAATATACAAATATGTATAGAGACACAATCCCCTATTTTCTTAATCCGTGGAATTACATATTGTTTGAAAAATCTAAGAGGACCTATATTCTAAGAGATGGAGTAATTAGTGATTATAACTCTAGATCGAAACTGTAATATGTACATATATACAAATAAGTGTAATGTTTTAGATGATTGTTTGTTTTGTATAGATAGCAGTAAGAATAACCTTGAAGAATATAATTGTAGGCATAACAAGGAATAATACATTCAATCCTATTCCCAGTAATTTATAAGATCAAACTCAGAGTTCAATCCTTTTGGGACTCTGGTTTCCATCTTAAAGATCCACAGCATCTCTCTTTTGGAGAGTGCTACTTCACGATCACCCCCTCTTCTCGGTCTAGGTACCATATCAATAGGTTGCCAAGAGAAGCAAGTCAGATCTTGTTCGTGGATTTGTGCGAAATGATGTACTATGGGAGTAGTAGCCTTGCCCACTCTAATGGTGGACAGGTGCTTTCTAATCCTACTTCTGATGTCCCTAGTGGTGAGCCCAATGTATTGTTTTCCACATCTAGTGCAAGTAATGCAATAGATCACGAAGGTAGATGTACAATTTAGGCAGAAATTTATATCATAAGAGATACCAGTCACAGTGGAGCAAAATTGTTCCGACACAGTCAGATACTCACATGCCCCACATCTAGAACTACCACATCTGTAGGACCCTTTGCTGGTTAACCAAGCACTTCCTTGTGAAATGGATTTTGGTAGGACAGTTGGAGACAAGATATTTCCTAGAGTTTTATTGCGTCTATAGGAACATCTAAGTCCTCCTTTTACGCATTGTATTAGTCTGTCATCTGCCACCAGCATATTGAAATGATGTTTTACAATATTACAGACCTCTTCATACTGGTCGCTGTAGTCTGTCACAAAGGTTACCCCTTTCATGGGGTCCTTAGTTTTCCGATCCTTTTCTTTTAAAAGATCTTGTCTGTTCAGATTCCCAACTTCTCTCTGGGCCCTATTGACCACCTTTTTTGGATAGCCTCTCTGTAGGAGGCGCTTTTTAACTTCCATCATCTGTTTCTCACCTTCTCTGGTATCAGAGCAATTACGTTTTGCCCTCATAAGTTGACCTTTCGCTATGCCATACGGGACATGCTTGGGGTGGCAGCTCTTGGCATGCAACAAAGAGTTGCCTGAGATTGGTTTTCTGTACAGACATGTTTTTACTGAGCCCTGAGGGCTACCACTTAAAACTACATCCAGATAGTTGATCTGAGTCTGTTGAATCTCACTCGTAAATTTAAGGCCTATGTCATTGACATTCAGCCCTTCAATGAATGTTTTCAGGACATCATATTCACCGTGCCATATGACAATCAGATCGTCGATGAAACGACGATAGAAAGCAATACAATTGCGTGATGGGTTCCTATCTCCAAAGATGTGGGACAGCTCCCACCAACCCATGAAGAGGTTGGCATAGGAGGGGGCAAACTTAGCCCCCATCGCCGTCCCACATCTCTGGAGATAAAAGACACCCTGAAACTCAAAAAAGTTGTGAGTGAGTATGGTCTGAGCACTGACAGGCTGACCCCTTCAACCTCTGCAGCAATGCTGGCAGCACTCATATGTCTATTTCACAAAGACAACCTCTGGATATGACGCTGAGCATGTGCACTCAACTTCTTTGGTCGACCATGGCGAGGCCTTTTCTGAGTAGAACCTGTCCTGTGAAACCGCTGTATGGTTGCCCACTGTGCTGCAGCTCAGTTTCAGGGTCTTGGCAATCTTCTTATAACCAAGGCCATCTTTATGTAGAGCAACACTTCTTTTTTTCAGAATCTCAGAGAGTTCTATGCCATGAAGTACCATGTTGAACTTCCAGTGATCAGTATGAGAAAGTGTGAGAGCGATAACACCAAATTTATCACACCTGCTCCCCATTCTCACCTGAGACATTGTAACACAAATGAGTTACATGATACCGGGGAGGGAAAATGGCTAATTGTGCCCAATTTGAACATTTTCACTTAGGGGTGTACTCACTTTTGTTGCCAACGATTTAGACATTGATAGATATAAGTGTAGACCGAGTGCCAACAGATTACCTCTAGCTGTTATACAAAGGCCTCCTAGCCGGCCCAAATGAAACAAATTAGGAGTGGTTGGATGTATAAAGCGCCTAATATAGGCAGAGGTAGTGTGAAAGATACAAGATCAAATGATAAAGATAAAAAGCTCCTTAAGATGCATAAATGTAATAAATATTATTTAATACATGGGGGAGTAGGGATATGTAAATTATACAAATCCTCACAAAAATATAGTTAAAAACATAATAGGAATGATAAATGTCACAATTGTACAATTGAAATATAAAAAAATATAAAAACAGTTAAAGATACGCAGTTGACAATAAAATTGGTCGACCAATTGTTGATTCAAATATGAAACAGTGTCCAATAGACTTGAAAGTGTTCAAAACAATTAAGTGAAGTGTCCAAATGTCAACTTAAAAATCCAAAAAGTGCTAATGTTGAAGTGAAGAACAACCGTATCAAAGATTCAAAATAAAGTGAAAATAAAATTGGCGTTAAAAATCTAAAAAAAATACAAAAAAGAAAAAAATGTAAAGTAAAAATTGTGTGCACAGTGAAAAAAGTGTTTAGAATATTCCTCCAATGTGGTCCTATTGGTGCTTGTGTCCTTATAAAAAGTCAAATTATCCTGAAAACATACTGAAAAGAAATTAAAAGAACATAGTGTAGATGTACAAAAATATAAAGACTTATTAAAAATGTGCTTACCAACTGTCGACACGTTTCGGCCTGTAGCAAGGCCTTTTTCAAGACAATCAGTCTTCATGTTGTTACATGAAAAGATATAATAAAATATTTACAAAAATGTGAGGGGTGTACTCACTTTTGTGAGATACTGTATATATACACAAGTATGTGCAAAGAGATAGGTACATATTTGAGCATTAAGAATCATATCAAATTGAGTATAAAAAGTAAGAATGAAGCTTTTTGCAAAATATTATATATCAACAGGTACATTTCTATGATATTTATTGTGCGTTAAGATTGATGCCTTGATAAATCTGCCCCACGCGTGTATCTGGTTAGCACGCAAATTATTTTTTTTTCCTTTCAACTTTTAATGTGAGTGCGCTACCCTATGAAGGCAAAAATCTTACTTCTAGCAGAGTTAGCACACGAGCAATAGCATTAAATACTCCATTTGTAATCTAGCCCTAAGACGGCTGTTTTGGATACCACATGGAACTTTACAGAAATATTTCCAACATAGAAATGAGGCTTGTTTAATTTATTTCTTTAAGACAGACTAAAGATAGATACCTAGGATATATTAGTCCTGGTATGAAAAGTAAGGGAATTCAGCACTCTTTTGAAAAAATATGAAAATACTTTATTATGTATATATTTTCTCTATGCAAAGGCATATCCTGTCATCATGGTTATGCACATATCTTAAAGGGCAAAGTGCAAACAAAAACAGTGTTCAAACAAGAAAAAACATTAAAACATAGCATCACATAAAAATATAGCATGAAAGCTATAAACACATCTGATGTCCAAGGTTTCACAGAGCATGCAACACCCTGCTGCACCAGACCCTGTATATGGTTATCTTGGGGATCTATGCATGCAAAGCATTGAGGTTAGTAGTGTTGAAGGCATTAGTATAGCAAGTGGTGTGGATTGTAAAGTGGGATAGGGAAACAAACATCCAGTGCACCAAAGAAAATGTTATTCATACATTCATGTGCTGGTTTATTATCATCAGGCACCAATTTAAGTAAGGTACACACTCTGCACGAGTTAGGCAATCTGTATTCCCCAGTGAGTATACATGAATGAGAAGTGAGGGCTAAACAGTTTTTTAACAGTCCGGGCAGCCAGGGATTTGGATAGCAGTGTAGCTAGGCATTTTCTGGAATACCATCAAGGGGATCCAGAATCATTAAAGTTCATAGGGATAGATAAAGGTATTGTAAATGAAAGAGGGGGTGACCAGGATAGATGTTTACTAAGGAAAGAGTCCAGATGGACACATAGGGGCATATTTATCAAGTTCCATATGGATCTTGATCCCCCTTGTTTCCGGAGAGCCCTCAGGCTTGCCGGAAAATGAAGTTATGAAGCAGTGATCTAAAGACCGCTGCTCCATAAATTGTCTGCCTGCTCTGAGGCCGGCAGACAGAAATCAACCTGATCGAATACGTTCGGGTTGACACTCCCTGCTAGTGGCCGATTGGCCGTGAATCTGCAGGGGGCAGCATTGCACCAGCAGGTTACAAAAACTGCTGGTGCAATGATAAATGCCAACAGCGTATGCTGTCGGCATTTATCGATGTGCGGCAGACATGATACGCTACTTCATATCATGTCCGCTCGCACATTGTTAATATGCCCCATAGGCTAAAAACCCTTTCCCCAATGGCCTAAATGAAAAAATAGACTTGTGTTTTCTGGGATAAAGACTTTGCTCTGGATGGCATGAAGTGTAAATTAATTTCTGATATATTAAATTGTATGCTTATATATACTATTAAGGTACAATATGCAAGGTATCTTAGAACAACTGAGGTAATTTTTTATTTAATGAGTACAAAATACTATAATTACCTGAAAAAGGAAAAAAGCTAACTTGCAAGTACTGTTTATTCTGTGAAACTCTCAAACTGCATGTTAACCTGTTGCCAACCTCTACAAATACTGTTTATTCCGTGTAAACCTTCAAACTGCTTGATATCCTGTTGCCAAACACTGCAAGTACTGTTTATTCTGTGAAACTCTCAAACTGCATGTTAACCTGTTGCCAATCTCTGCAAGTACTGACTATTCAGTATTAACCCTTAAACTGCCTGATAACCTGTTGCCAAACTCTGCAAGGACTGACTACACAGGGTTAACCCTCAAACTACCTGATTTGCTGTTGTCTAACTCTGCAAGTACTGACTATTCAGTATTAACCTTCAAACTGCCTGATAACCTGTTGCCAAACTCTGCAAGGACTGACTACACCTACTCCTACATTATTAACTGTTTCTTGCTTTACCCTTCCTCTGTCTGAGTATAAGTGGACTATCCCTGCTCTCCTGATTCTATGGAAGACATTTCCTGAAACCAGTTCCTTATTCAGAAGTCTATTTGGCTGATATCCTGAATTACTTTGGACTCAGGCTAACTCTAGAGGTTGTCGTGGGGTCACGTCCTGGCTTAAACTCAGAGTGCAAGGGTGCTGTTTAAGTTCGCCCTAGCATTTGGGTCTTCTTCTGGACTTTTCCTAACCTGGCAGTACAAACAGGCCATAATATGGACCCTCATGAGTTATCCAGGGCTGTGGCTCTACAAGGGCAACTTCTGGGAAATCATCTGCTCATTTGCAATCTTTGGATTCCAAGCTTGACCAGATTACTGCTCTGCTAAATAACCGCTCCTGCTCAAGCTACGGCGACTCCTGCTGCAGCTGCTACTAGCTCCAATGCTGTCTTTAACATACCTCAACCTGTTGGACAGTATATACCACGAATCCCACTTCCAGATAAATATGACGGTAATCCTAAAGAATGCTGTGGATTCCTTAATCAATGTCGTTTACACTTCAGAAACAATCCTCAAGTTTTTTCCAATTCTTCTTCCAAAATCACCTTTATTATATCCCTCATGAAGGGTAAGGCTCTAGCCTGGGTGTCTCCTCTTTTAGAGAAGAATGATCATTTACTACAGGATGTGGAATTATTTGTGTCCATTTTTTCTTCTGTTTTTGACAAGCCTGGGAGGTCTGCAGCTGCAGAGGCAGGATTGTTGGATCTGAGACAGGGATCCCTTTCGGTAGCTCAATATGCTATTGAATTCAGGACTTTAGCCGCAGAAATTGATTGGAACCATGGAGCCTTACGGGCAGCCTTTCGCAAGGGACTTTGTGAACGCCTTAAGGATGAACTTGTATTTCGGGAACTCCCCGATTCATTGGAACCTCAATTCTATCTAATAATAATTCCCAATCTCCTGAGTCTGTGGAACCCATGGAAGTAGGAGCTAATAAATTGTCAGAAACTGAACGCCATAGAAGGGGTACTCTTGGATTATGTCTGTATTGTGGTACCAAAGGACATTTACTGAAGGACTGTCCTATCCAGCCAGTAAAAGCCAAGGCTTAACTTTTGATAGAGGGACAGAGTTAAGCCAGAATCCCATGTCTTCCCTCAATTCTAAACTTTTTGTTCCTGTAACTATCACTTTTGGAAACACCAAGTTTCGAGCTCAAGCACTCATTGACTCTTGAGCTGCTGGAGTTTTCATTGATTCAAACTTTGCTGACTCTCTCAAATTTCCTCTTCAAGCTTAGAAACAGTTAATTAAGGTAACCACTGTTAGTGGACAGCCTCTAGGTTCTGGTATCATACAAAATTCTACCATTCCTCTTCTTTTGTCTGTGGGCATACTCCATTCTGAAATTATTCGTTTTGACATCATCACTTCTCCCCACATACCGTTGATTCTGGGGTTACCTTGGTTGCAGCTTCATGATCCAGTCTTCTCATGGTCTAAAGGAGAACTTATTTCCTGGGGCTGTTTCATACATTGCCTGCAAAATCCCTCAAAACCAACTTGTCCTGTCGTAGCTATGGTGGAAGTTCCTGATTCATTGCCTAATTACTATCATGCCTTTAGTGATGTGTTTTCTAAAAAGGAGGCTGAGACGTTACCTCCACACCGGATATTTGACTGTCCTATCGAATTGTTTTCAGGGGCTCCTCTACCTAAGGGAAGGACCTATCCCCTCTCTCGTCAAGAAAATGTCTCTCTTGGGGAATACATAAAGGACAACTTAGCCAGAGGATTTATTTGTCCTTCCTCATCACCTGTGGGTGCGGGTTTTTTCTTAATTGGGAAAAAAGATGGAGGTCTCCGTCCCTGTGTCGATTATCGGGCCTTGAATCAGATTACTGTCAAAAACAGCTATCCTTTGCCGCTCATTCCTGAGTTATTTGATCGTCTTCAAGGTGCTTCTATTTTTTCCAAGTTAGATCTCCGTGGGGCCTACAATTTGGTCAGAATCTGTAAAGGAGACTGTTATGAGATTCTTTTTTTCAGGATATGATGTTATCATATATCACTTTTCAGCAAGGAAATGACTGACACATTACACAGGTTTTTGCAATCTTATAATAACAATGATGGTTTTATTCTGCAACATAATCATGGAAACAAAATACCACAAACCACTGTTCATGCTTATAACACTCTATGCAATTGCAATACTCATATAATCATCTATGCAGCTTTCAGTTACATTTAGTTGCCTGCGCAACGACTGATAACAATCTTATGTTGTATTACCACTAAAACAATTCTAGCTAGTTTCAAACAAACAAATAATACATCACCGTGATCTCTGGTTGCATCATCCTATCCTGCCGCTTCTGGGGCAATGGGAGGGGACATCTGGGCAATCTTGGACCAGGAGAAAAACAGGCGATCAGCGGGAAAAAACAACACTGAAGATGCGTCCATCCACAGGTCTCAAAAATACACCCAAAAAGATACACTCAAAAATACACTCAAAGATACACACAAACATACACTCAAAAATGGACTCAAAAATACACTGATCAGATTGCCCACAGGTACCCTTCTTTATACTGTTCACTTACGTAACAGTTTTGGCGCAACTCCACAGATCCTGAGACTGCTCCCTTTGAGGTTGGCTGTGACCCAAGACATCTGGCCAGTCTGCCTTAGTCTCAACCAAGCTTATCAGGGCATGTCCAGGTACTATCTCTGACGTATTCCTAAACTCCAATGCCGTCATCTTTCATGTTTTTCTGCCTAACATTACACATCTGATTATATGGTCTTATGCAGTTACTTCTTTCAAATACATCAATAATAGTTTTAACAATCTTTCCATAGATATAATTAATAGCTAAACATCATAATGGCTTTATTACTTAGCCTATTGCAATTAATATTACTTAGCCTATTGCAATTAATAATAATTAATCTTTTAACAATATTACCTAGGCATTAGCCCCCATTACCAATATGTTATCAAGATGTTCCTTAATGTCAGTGAGTGACCCCTGCCAAGGTTACACCCTTGTTCTGTCTGGGTTTTGACTTCTTATCATCAGCATCCATCGGTTGTTTACCACTTGTAGCATGACTTAGTGAAATTCAGTGTCATCTACTTGACATGAATTAATGTCTTTTACTCAGTTTAAAGGCACACTCTCTTAAAGGCAAAGTCACACAAGTTAGTGCAAGTGTCTTATGCTCACACTCTCTTAAAGGCAAAGTCACACAAGTTTAAGCAAGTGTCACATGAGCAATTACTGCAATCACTTTCCTTACAGAGACGAATGGAAGACGGCATTTAACACTAGATTTGGTCACTACGAGTATCTAGTAATGCCATTTGGATTGTGCAATGCACCAGCAGTATTTCAGCCCTTTGTTAACAAAATCTTCAGAGACTATTTAAATCAATTTGTTATCATTTATCTCGACGACATTCTGATCTATTCCAAAAGATTACAGGAACATGTACATCATGTAAGACTGGTACTTCAGAGGTTACAAGACAATTCCCTGTTCGCTAAATTGGAGAAATACTCTTTTCATCAGAGTTCCATTCCCTTTTTGGGTTATATCATTTCAGAATCAGGTTTTGAGATGGATCCTGCTAAACTTTTGGCTATCAAGGACTGGCCCAGACCAACTACTCTCAAATCCCTGCAGATGTTTCTTGGCTTTGCCAATTACTATAGAAAGTTTATTAAGAACTTTGCTGACATCACGTCTCCGCTCACTTCTCTTACTAAGAAAGGGCAAAATTGTAAGAACTGGTCCACTTCGGCAGTACAGGCTTTTGAAACGCTAAAATCAGCATTTTCTTCAGCACCTCTTCTCAGTCATCCAATTCCTGATCTCCAGTTTATTTTGGAGGTTGACACTTCTTCTATAGCAGCTGGAGCTGTTCTCTCCCAACGTGATCCGACTACCAGCAAGATACATCCTGTGGCATAATTTAACTCCTGCCGAGTTAAATTATGATGTGGGCAATAAGGAGCTTTTGGCTATAAAATTAGCTTTGGATGAATGGAGGCATTGGTTAGAGGGTACCAGTCAACCTTTTTTCATTCTGAATCTTTTATACCTCCATACAGCTACTCGTCTCAATCCTCGTCAGGCTCGGTGGGCCTTTTTCTTCTCCAGGTTTAATTTTGTACTTTCCTATGTTCCTGGTTCAAAAAATTCCAAGGCATATGCTTTATCTAGGCAGTTCCAATCTTCTGAGCCTTCTCCTTTGGATTCTGAACCTATACTACGTCCAGTCAAAGTTTTGGCTCAAGTATCCTGTTTTCCAGGACAGGCTTTACATGCTGCTCAAGTCTGGGTACCATCTTCTTGCAAACTACCTTCTGGTATCCTGTATGTACCCAAAGGATTACATCTTAAGCTTCTACGTTGGGCTCACGACAACATTTCAGCAGGTCATCCTGGAGTAACCAATACTTTGTGGAAACTGAAGCAGCATGTTTGGTGGTCCACTATGAGGAGGGATGTTAAGGATTATATTGCTGCTTGTAGTTCTTGTGCTTCGAACAAACAATCTTCTCATCGACCGTTTGGTCTATTACACCCTCTTCCTATTCCTCATTACCCTTGGTCTCACTTATCCATGGACTTCATTACAGATCTTCCTGTTTCTGCTGGAAATACAACCATTTGGGTAGTGGTGGATCGGTTCTCCTAGTCTGCTCACTTCATACCTCTTCCAGGCTTGCCTTCAGCTCAAAGACTTTCTGAACTCTTTGTTCTACATATATCTCGTTTACATGGTTTTCCCACTGACATAGTCTCAGATCGCGGAGTTCAATTTGTTTCCAAGTTTTGGAGGTCTTTTTGTAAACACTTCGGAATCAACATATCTCTTTCTACTGCACATCATCCCCAATCCAATGGACAGACTGAGCATATAAATCAAGCCTTAAAATCTTTTCTTAGATATTATGTAGACCATCACCACTCCAACTGGTCTCAGTTATTGCCTTTGGCGGAATTAGCTCACAACTCACACTATAACGCCTCATTACAGGCCCCTCCCTTTAAGGCAGCTTATGGTTTTGAACCTAGAACCTTTCCTATGATTACCAGTTCTACTGAAGTCCCTGGAGCAGATCGTATTGTGAAAAATTTCAGTAACCACTGGCAACTCATTCGTCAAAATCTACTTTCCTCTTCCTTAAGACACAAGAGATATGCTGATCGCAGAAGGTGTAAGGCTCCTTTACTTTGTACTGGAGACAGAGTATTTTTATCCACCAGATTCATACGTCTAAAACAATCTTGTACTAAGTTGGGTCCTAAGTACATTGGACCTTTGCGAATTGTTTCCAAAGTTTGTTCTTCTGCATACCGCCTGGCTTTACCCAAGACTCTCAAGATCCATCCAGTGTTTCATGTCTCCTTACTCAAGCCAGTCATCTACAACCGGTACTCTATCAAGAGTAAACCACCTCCTCCACTTTTCGTAGAGGGAACTTCTGAGTTTGAAGACAGCCAGATTTTGGATTCCAAGCTACGGGGCAATCGGCTGTACTACCTGGTCCATTGGAAAAGTTATCCTATCTCTGAACGATCTTGGGAACCAGCCTCTCATGTTCATGCTCCAGCTCTTGTCAAGTCTTTTCACAAGAAATACCCTGCCAGGCCCGGTCAGGTCCCCCGGAGGGGTCCTTGAGGAGGGGGCACTGTCACGCTTGGCTGCTGGGAAGCTCCAGCTGTCCTCTCTGTGTGCTTGATTGGCAGGTAGTCTGAGCTGCCCCTTCCTGATGATGTCACTACCAGGATTTTTATTCTGGGCTTCCTGTTTCTTCAGTGCCGTTTGTTTGTTTCTCTTTGTGGCTCCTGTAAGGACTTCACTGTGGAAACTCTCTAACTGCTGATTTCCTGTTGCCAAACTCTGCAAAGACTGATTATGCTGGGTTAACCCTCAAACTTCCTGATAACCTGTTGCCAAACACTGCAAGTACTGTTTATTCTGTGAATCTCTCAAACTGTATGTTAACCTGTTTCCAAACTCTGCAAGTACAGTTTATTCAGTGTAACCTTCAAACTGCTTGATATCCTGTTGCCAAACACTGCAAGTACTGTTTATTCTGTGAAACTCTCAAACTGCATGTTTACCTGTTGCCAACCTCTGCAAATACTGTTTATTCCGTGTAAACCTTCAAACTGCTTTATATCCTGTTGCCAAACACTGCAAGTACTTTTTATTCTGTGAAACTCTCAAACTGCATGTTAACCTGTTGCCAATCTCTGCAAGTACTGACTATTCAATATTAACCCTCAAACTGCCTGATAACCTGTTGCCAAACTCTGCAAGGACTGACTACACAGTGTTAACCCTCAAACTACCTGATTTCCTGTTGTCTAACTCTGCAAGTACTGACTATTCAGTATTAACCTTCAAACTGCCTGATAACCTGTTGCCAAACTCTGCAAGGACTGACTACACAGTGTTAACCCTTAAACTGCCTGATAACAAGTTACCTACTCCTGCATTATTAACTGTTTCTTGTTTTACCCTTCCTCTGTCTGAGTATAAGTGGACTATCCCTGCTCTTGTGATAATTTTGTCTCACCAAACTTCAGAGAAAATTTAATAAAAAATAAAATAAATGGAATGTAGCTCTATTCTTGTAAACAGCAAGTAAATATAACTTATTCTACTAGCATGTACAAGGTGAGCATTTACTTTTAGTAATTGAAGTGAAAAGTATGGTTTAAACCTCTATGAATGATAATAATAAATCTTATGAGAGATACTTATTTAGCCTCTATAATTTAAGCAATGATTCATTAATATTATCAAAAAAAAGAAAAAATGAGAAAAAATCCTTTATATTCAGGATAAGAAACGAAGTGATAGAGTTCAACTCTACATAAGTAATGTTCAAATATCTTTCCTTAAGTTTCACGCACTCACACAAACACTCTAAAATATATATACAAAGTTCCAGCACACACGCAATATTGACCAGCAAGGAGGAGGTTAATTCAGTGTAATACACCTCAGGTAAGTAAAAACACTTAGCGTTATATTTGGAAACCTTATGATTTGTATACAATACGATACCCAAACCAGCGTGGTGACAAGACCAGATTTTCCCAGGAGCGATGGTGTAGCGTGGAGAGCGGTAATAACAGCAGAGTAAGTGCTAAACCGGAGAATAGTAGAGAGCGGCGTTCCGGTAGCAGCTTGTGTGAGTGCGGCTTCAGCCGCGTGTGATAGAGTTCCGGTAGCGTAGGGATACGATTAGAAGTATCAGTCCAAAAGATTCAGGAAAGAAGTGCAGCAAACTTTGAGATACAAACAGCCTTCAAAAAATAAAATACTTAAGACCTGAAAGGGAAAAGTAAACTGCATGGAAAGAGCAGTAGCACAGGATGAGAGAATCCACTTTAATTTTCAGGCACTGAGTAATGGAAAAGTACTTCCTTAAATAGGAGGAAGTGCTGATAGTCAGAAAGTCTTAAAGGGATATCACATCCCCCCCTTCTCAGGGAATCACTCCCGGGGATTCCAGACCAGGTTTAAGGGGGTAACGATGATGCAAAGACTTCACCAGACGAGGGGCATGAACTTCTGAATGAAGATGCCAGGAATCATCCTCTGGACCGTAACCCTTCCATCTGATGAGATATTCTAATCTTTGTCGTTGAATCCTAGAATCCAGTATTGATTCAACTTCAAATTCCTCTTGAAGATCCACTGAGATAGGAGGTGGAAGATCAACTGCCGTGCGTGTTATTGAATGAAAAGGTTTCAATAATGAAATATGGAAGGTGGGATGAAACTTGTAATCCTTGGGTAACGTGAGCTTGACCACATTGGGATTTATTATCTGCTCTACAGGGTAAGGTCCCAGAAACTGGTTAGCCAATTTCTTGCTAGGGACCTGAAGTTTGAGGTTTTTAGTAGATAGTAACACTAAGTCACCTATTTTATATTCAGGTCCAATCGAATGTTTCCGATCATCGTATTTCTTTTGGTATTCCTTAGCCTCAGCTAGATGTGTTTTCAATACTTTCAATCGATCTTGAAGTTTGGAAGAAAAATCTAAAGCTGAAGGGGAATTCACTGTTTTGTGGGACAAGGTTATGGTGTTAGGATGGTACCCATAAGTTGCGAAAAAGGGGGATGTTTTGATTGAGGAACACAATGAATTATTATGAGTAAATTCTGCCATAGGAAGGTAAATTAACCAGTCATCTTGTAAATGTGAAATATAACAACGTAAAAAGTGTTCAATGGTCTGGTTCAGTCTTTCTGTCAACCCATTTGTCTGTGGATGGAAAGAAGTAGTGTAGCGATGATCAATTTTCAGTAGCTTACACAAAGATCTCCAGAAGGAAGAGGTGAATTGGGTACCCCTATCAGTAATAATATTAGAGGGTAAACCGTGTAGTCTTACAACCTGATCAAGAAATACTTTAGCTGTAGTCATGGCAGTTGGTAATCCCTTGAGTGGAATAAAATGAGCCAGTCTTGTTAAATGGTCGACTACTACCACGATAGTGTTATATTGTTGTGATGCAGGTAACTCCACTATAAAATCCATGGCAATAGTACTCCATGGTTTATCTGGAATGGGCAGAGGTCTGAGTAACCCTATGGGTTTTTTATGTTCAATTTTATTTCTAGCGCAATTCTCACACCTAGAGACGTAATCATAAATATATTTATTCATCCCTGGCCACCAAAACTTACGACGGGTAAGTTCAATGGTTTTCTGTATCCCTGGGTGACCAGATATGGTGTCATCATGGGTGTCATCATGGGTGTGTGTATACAATACGATACCCAAACCAGCGTGGTGACCAGCGTGGTGACAAGACCAGATTTTCCCAGGAGCGATGGTGTAGCGTGGAGAGCGGTAATAACAGCAGAGTAAGTGCTAAACCGGAGAATAGTAGAAAGCGGCGTTCCGGTAGCAGCTTGTGTGAGTGCGGCTTCAGCCGCGTGTGATAGAGTTCCGGTAGCGTAGGGATACGATTAGAAGTATCAGTCCAAAAGATTCAGGAAAGAAGTGCAGCAAACTTTGAGATACAAACAGTGGTTTTTTTATGTTCAATTTTATTTCTAGCGCAATTCTCACACCTAGAGACGTAATCATAAATATATTTATTCATCCCTGGCCACCAAAACGTACGACGGGTAAGTTCAATGGTTTTCTGTATCCCTGGGTGACCAGATATGGTGTCATCATGGGTGTGTGTGAGAATGGAAGATCTTATTTTCTCAGGTACGTATAACTTTTCCTCATGATAAAAAAGACCTGTAGTAGGATCTTTTGAACAATTCTGTAGTGGTATTGAATCATGTTTTAGAGCAGTGTAAATCTCTTCTTCTAAGGGTGTTAAGGTACCTATTATCTTTTCTGGAGGGATAGTGAAGTTAGGTTGTTCATGAGGCAGTAACTCATGAATACGAGAAAGTGCATCTGCCTTTGTGTTTTGACTCCCTGGTTTATAAGTTATTAAAAAGTTAAAGCGATCTAAAAAAAGTGACCACCTTGCTTGTCTAGCTGTTAAAGTCTTATTCTTCTTTAAGTATTCTAAGTTTTTATGATCAGTATAAATAAGAAATGGAATTACTGATCCTTCTAGTAGGTGTCTCCATTGTTCTAGTGAACACTTAATAGCAAGGAGTTCTTTATCTCCAACACTATAGTTAGCTTCAGCAGAAGTCAAAGTTCTTGAATAGAACGCAATGGGATGAACTTCACCTGTCTCCTTATTTTGTTGGGAAAGAATAGCCCCAATGCCTGTGTTCGATGCATCAACTTCCAACAGGAATTGTTGATCAAATTTAGGCAGTGTTAGTATTGGAGCTGTTGTGAACATTTCCTTAAGACTATCAAAAGTCTTCTGGGCTTGTTCAGACCACTTAAAGCGATGTTTTATACTAGTTAATTGTGTTAATGGTCTTATCACTGAGGAGAAGTTTTTAATAAATTTACGGTAATAGTTTGCGAAACCAATAAATCGCTGTAATGCTTTTACTGTAGTGGGTATAGGCCAGTCTTTAATTGCGGCTACTTTTTCAGGATCCATTTCTATTTTGTTTGGGGTAATTATATAACCCAAAAACTTTATTTTAGAGACATGGAAAACACATTTTTCCAGCTTTGCATATAACTTATGCTCCTTGAGACGAGTAAGAACCCACCTAACATGTTTTTCATGTTCTATGGAAGATTTCGAATAAATCAGAATATCATCTAGATATATGATGACACAGATATCCATTAGATCATGAAAAATCTCGTTGATAAAATGTTGGAAGGTTGCGGGAGCATTGCTTAGACCAAAGGGCATTACGTTATACTGGAAAAGACCATAACGGGTTCTGAACGCAGTTTTCCATTCGTGTCCTTCCTTTATGCGAATAAGATTATAAGCGCCCTTTAGATCTAATTTTGAGTAGATTGTGGCCTCATTTAATCTTTCTAGTAACTCTGGTATGAGAGGTAGAGGATACCTATTTTTAATTGTTATTTCATTCAATGCCCTGTAGTCAATAATAGGTCTTATTGTTCCATCTTTGTTGCGTACTAAAAACAGTCCTGCAGCAGCAGGGGATGTTGAGTGTGAGATGAACCCTTTTCGCAAGTTTTCATCTAAATATGATCTTAGATATACCAATTCTTCTTGTGAAAGAGGGTAAATCTTTCCATGTGGTATTTGAGATCCCGGTATTAAATCAATGGGACAGTCAAATTCCCTATGTGGTGGGAGGTTTTCTGCCTCCTTGAGGTCAAACACCTCTGCCAGGTCCTGATAAATTTGAGGCAGCTCATGTTCTATAGTAGAGATTACCTGATAGGGAAAACAAGTCTTTATACAATAGTCAGAGTCAAAGTTTACTTGTGGTGATGACCAGTCAATATGAGGATTATGTATTTGTAACCAGCTAAATCCTAAGATGATAGTATGCATGTAGATAGGTATGAGGTCAAAAGTAATATATTCAGAATGTCCTTGGTCAGTTGTTATGAGTAAAGGGATTGTCTGATGGGTAATGGGGCCCTGTTGTATAATAGAACCATCAATAAGTTTAACTGAAACAGGATGTGTTTTGACAACAGTTGGAATTTTATTGAGCTTAACATATGCTATATCTATATAATTTCCTGACGCCCCAGAATCAATCAAAGCGTTAGACCGCACGTTTTTCTGATCCCACTGTAAAGAAAAGGTGAGAGTGAGATGTGGATTTTGGGTAATGTGAAAAATATTGTGATTGAAACTACCCTTACCCTTTTTCTGTCTCAATAGAGATGGACAATTTGTGACGGAGTGGTCCTTTTGTCCACAATAAAGACAGAGATTTTCTAATCTGCGTCTGTTTTTTTCTTCTGGGGTTAGAGGACCCCTTATAGTTCCAATCTCCATAGGAACCTGGTTTGAAACAGCTTTTTCCATGGTTGTAGAACAGGGATAGGAACGTCTGGGCACAACTTCATAGGAAGCTCTTTCAGCCTTTCTTTCACGTAACCTTCGGTCCAAAGTGGTGCTTAATTTCATCAACCCATTCAGTGTGTCAGGCATCTCTAATCGTGACAATTCATCTTTAAGGGATTCAGAGAGACCCAATCTGAATTGGTTCTTTAAGCTGATCTCGTTCCATTGAGAGTCATCTATCCACATTTGAAATTCAGTAATATATTCTTCAATGTTTCTTTTCCCCTGTCTCATAGATCTTAATTTATTTTCAGCTGTTATTTGAGTGTGGGAATCCTCATACAAGGCAGTCATAGCTAGAAAAAATTCTTCAAGCGAATCTAATATTGGATGTTCACTTTCAACGAATCTATTGGCCCAGGAGCGTGGCTCCCCCTGGAGGAAGGAAATAGTGGTACAGACCTTTATCCTTTCACTATGGTATGTTTTAGGTCTAAGTGAGAAAAGAAGTTTGCATGCACTTTTAAAATCACTGAAATCGCTGCGCTTGCCAGAGAAGGGTTGTGGGTATTGTATGTGAGGTTCAGCAATTCCTGCTTCTTTCCCTGACATACAATCTTTTATTAAGGTTTTGAGAGCTTTATTTTCAGTTTGTACCTCTGTTAAGGCTCTAGCAAGATATTCTAGTTTTTGATGAATATTAGAAAATTCATTTTTAATTTCATTTGGATCCATCTTCCAAAAAATTAAAAAAAAAACTTTATTTTTGTGGCCTGAAAATTCTGTGATAATTTTGTCTCACCAAACTTCAGAGAAAATTTAATAAAAAATAAAATAAATGGAATGTAGCTCTATTCTTGTAAACAGCAAGTAAATATAACTTATTCTACTAGCATGTACAAGGTGAGCATTTACTTTTAGTAATTGAAGTGAAAAGTATGGTTTAAACCTCTATGAATGATAATAATAAATCTTATGAGAGATACTTATTTAGCCTCTATAATATAAGCAATGATTCACTAATATTATCAAAAAAAAGAAAAAATGAGAAAAAATCCTTTATATTCAGGATAAGAAACGAAGTGATAGAGTTCAACTCTAGATAAGTAATGTTCAAATATCTTTCCTTAAGTTTCACGCACTCACACAAACACTCTAAAATATATATACAAAGTTCCAGCACACACGCAATATTGACCAGCAAGGAGGAGGTTAATTCAGTGTAATACACCTCAGGTAAGTAAAAACACTTAGCGTTATATTTGGAAACCTTATGATTTGTATACAATACGATACCCAAACCAGCGTGGTGACAAGACCAGATTTTCCCAGGAGCGATGGTGTAGCGTGGAGAGCGGTAATAACAGCAGAGTAAGTGCTAAACCGGAGAATAGTAGAGAGCGGCGTTCCGGTAGCAGCTTGTGTGAGTGCGGCTTCAGCCGCGTGTGATAGAGTTCCGGTAGCGTAGGGATACGATTAGAAGTATCAGTCCAAAAGATTCAGGAAAGAAGTGCAGCAAACTTTGAGATACAAACAGCCTTCAAAAAATAAAATACTTAAGACCTGAAAGGGAAAAGTAAACTGCTTGGAAAGAGCAGTAGCACAGGATGAGAGAATCCACTTTAATTTTCAGGCACTGAGTAATGGAAAAGTACTTCCTTAAATAGGAGGAAGTGCTGATAGTCAGAAAGTCTTAAAGGGATATCACAGCTCTCCTGATTCTGTGGAAGACATTTCCTGAAACCAGTTCCTTACTCAGAAGTCTATTTGGCTGATATCCTAAATTACTTTGGACTCAGGCTAACTCTGCTCCATATCATGAGTACATTGTTTTTTAGAGGTTGTCATGGGGTCACGTCCTGGATTAAACTCAGAGCAAGGGTGTTGTTTAAGTTCGCCCTAGCATTTGGGTCTTCTTCTGGACTTTTCCTAACCTGACAGGTAGTAACTATTGAAACTCCCTATTTGGCGATACTTTAGGTAGGTTTAAGGTAAACCCTTTATTATGCACATGCCGTTAGGTGCTAAAATGTAAAATGTATGTGATGTAAAATTATTGAATTAAGACTACCCAATGACATTTCACTATTCGTTAGTGGGCTGGACCTTGACAAACCAATAAATTACACATGGTCCTATTGCGTCACTACGCCCTGACAAAGCCCCGTTGATCAGCCAATGGGGGTGAAACGCGCGTAGGCGGTGGCTTAATGCTCTGATGTCCGATGGTTTGTTTGCAGAACTTTCTCTGCTATAACAATGTGGAACTTGCTGGGAGGTAATTCCTGACAACTCACGGTATGGGACAAACATTCCTTAGACAAATAGCAACAAAGATCCTTTGACTGGAGAAATGCTTACAAGGAGAGGTATTGTATGGCTTGATTGACTTGCTGGCTGCCTGGACTGTTTGAACACTGTTTAGCCCTCACCTCTCATTCATGTATACTCACTGTGGAATACAGATTGCCTAACTCGTGCAGAGTGTGTACCTTACTTAAATTGGAGCCTGATGATAATAAACCAGCACATGAATGTATGAATAACATTTGCTTTGGTGTACTGGATGTTTGTTTCCCTATCCCACTTTGCAATCCACACCACTTGCTATAATAATGCCTTCAACAATGCTAACCTCAATGCTTTGCACGCATAGATCCCCAAGATAACCATATACAGGGTCTGGTGCAGGGTCTTTTCATACCAGGACTAATATATCCTAGGTATCTATCTTTAGTCTGTCTTAAAGAAATATTGTATTTTTGGGTCTGCACCACAGTGGCATGTTTACAACTAAGATACATAATTAACTTTTTGAGCTTGCATGAATTCTTAAATGTGTTTAATTTGATCCTTATTGTACACTGTCTAATGTTTTCATATACCGTATAATGTTGTCACATATACTGTATATATCTTGTTACTTTTAAAAATTGTGAAGCTTACAGCATATGCAATTGTTTGCGGGTTTTAAAGACAAAGAAATAAATAAAAAATTACATAACTTATATGGCATAATTTTTGCCATGCTTCAATTCAGTACAAACTTCAAAGAAATGATGTTTGGGTACTGAAAAAAATAAACATTTTTATTGTTATGCTTGTGTTGTGTCATTGTCTACCAATAGAGCTGTGGGAGTCTTCATTATTTATCAGCCAGTGAGCTTCTATTCAACGGACCAGCTGTGTACAGACATACACATTCTGGGCCCAAACACCACTCAAAGTAAATTTATAACGCGGGTTAGCGCGACTTCCGATATCATGACCGCGTTAACTTCTCCCCATAGACGTCAATGAAGCGCACTAACTAACACATCACCCACAAGGTAACCCAACACCTACAGTGCTAAACCAGAAGGTAGTTATGAATAGTTACATTCCAATGCTCTTTACATAGAAGAAAATGTTTGTTTTATTTTTAAATATGTATTACTATACTATAATGTATACTTGATTATTTATTTGTAAAATATATATCTATACCTATATATCGATATGAATATATGCAGGTATAGATATATGCAGATATAGAGAAATATATATATAAAAATACTAAGAACATTTTCTTATAGGTGAAAAACATTGGAATGTAAAATATTTACATGAAAAAGACAGTAAAACACATTTATTAAATATTAAAATTGAATGGAAAGTGCTCCAAAGTGTATATGTACAAAAATAAACACATAAATACAAATGTATATACATATATACGTAAGCATATATCTACATACATACACATATTTAGACATATATATATATATACACTAGTCCTAAAGCCCGTTCACACGGGCCATTTTTTGCAGGGTACAGCGGTCCCACCCTTTGCGCTCTCTCCCTCCCCCTCTCTTTTGCTCTCTCTCTCTCCCCCCTCTCTTTTGCAGTTTCTCTCCCCCTCTCTTTTGAGCTCTCTCTCTCCCCCCCTCTCTTTTGCGCTCTCTCTCCCCCCTTTTTTGCGCTCTCTCTCCCCCCTCTTTTGCGCTCTCTCTCCCCCCCTCTCTTTTGCTCTCTCTCTCTCCCCCTCTCTTTTGCTCTCTCTCTCTCTCCCCCTCTCTTTTGCGCTTTCTTTCCCCCTCTCTTTTGAGCTCTCTCTCTCCACCTCTCTTTTGAGCTCTCTCTCTCCCCCCTCTCTTTTATGCTCTCTCTCCCCCCTCTCTTTTGCGCTCACTCTATCCCCCCTCTTTTGCGCTCTCTCTCCCCCCCTCTTTTGCGCTCTCTCTCTCCCCCCCCTCTTTTGCGCTCTCTCTCCCCTCTCTTTTGTGCTCTCTCTCATCCCTCTCTTTTGCGCTCTCTCTCCTCCCTATCTTTTGCGCTCTCTCTCAACCCTATCTCTCTCCCCCCTCTCTCTCTCTCCCCTCACTCTCTCTCTCTCCCCCCCTCTCTCTCCCCTCTATCTCACTCTCTCTCTCTCCCCTCTCTCTCTCCCCTCTATCTCTCTCTCCCCCCCTCTCTCTCTCTCTCCCCCCTCTCTCTCTCCCCCCTCTCTCTCTCTCCCCCTCTCTCTCTCTCCTCTCTCTCCCCTCTCTATCTCTCTCTCTCGCTCTCCTCTCTATCTCCCCCTCTCTCTCTCTCTCCTCTCTATCTCCCCCTCTCTCTCTCCCCCTCTCTCCCCCCCCTCTCTCTCTCTCTCTCTCTCCCCTCTCTCTCTCCCTCCCCCTCCACTCTCTCTCCCCCCTCCCCTCTCTCACTCCCCCCCATCACCTCTCTCACTTCCCCCCTCCCCTCTCTCTCTCCCTCCCCTCTCTCTCTCCCTCCCCCCCTCTTTCTCTCCCTCCCCCCCTCTTTCTCTCCCTCCCCCCCTCTTTCTCTCCCTCCCCCCTCTTTCTTCCCCCTCTCTCTCCCCTCTCTTTCTCTCCTCCCCTCTCTCTCTCCTCCCCCTCTCTCTCTCCCCCCCTCTCTCTCTCTCTTCCCCCCTCTCTTTTGATCTCTCTCTCCCCTTTCTTTTGCTCTCCCTCCCCCTCTCTTTTGCTGTCTCCCTCCCTCTCTTTTGCTGTCTCTCTTGTGCTCTCTTTATCTCCCCTCTTGATCTCTCTCTCCCCTCTTGATCTCTCTCTCACCTTTCTTATCTTTTCCCTACCCCCTCTCTCCCCTCTTTTGAGCTGTTTTGAGCTCTCAGACTGCACAGCCTTTCATGGCCCGCCTCTCCCCACCCCCTTCATGCTCGGACACGCCCCCTTCATGGCCCTCACGCTTGGTCACGCCCCCTTCACGCTCGGCCATGCCCCCGCCAATCTCGATCGTGCCCACTTCTGCTCGCACTGCAGAGACTTAGGGACTGTAAGGCCAGGTGTGTTTGTCCTTGTGCTGTCTCTACTGCGCATGACAGCTTCGGACAAACACACTTGGCCTTTTATAGTATAGGATACTGTATATCTATCTATCTATATATACAGTATAATGTAGTATACAGGGATAAGCACTCTCGCCTCCTCCTCAGCATGCCACGGTGACAGGAGCAAACAACTTCCGTATAGACCATATGAGATTTGCACTTGCTGGACTTTTGAAAATCAGCTTTATTCAAGTGGTTATATATATATATATATATATATATATTATAGCCATTTCCAGTCAAATACCATATACCTTTTAATCCTTATAAAAAAAATATTAATACTGTATTAATACTGCATTTAATTTAATATTTTTTTTTTATCAGAAACTGTACACATGAGGGTAACACTTTATTTAAAAGTACTTTTGTTGTGTTTGATGAACATTTCTTTAAACCCTTACACTTTACGCAAGGTCTTCCCTCCCACCATCCCGAAGAGTGCAAATTTTGTTTGTACTCGAGAGCACACATTTTCTTTGAACTTGTAATACGTGCTCAAGTTAGTGCTGTCGCAATATTGCTTACTAGTCCTAAAGCCCGTTCACACGGGCCATTTATTGCAGGGTACAGCGGTCCCACCCCTTGCGCTCTCTCCCTCCCCCTCTCTTTTGCTCTCTCTCCCCCCTCTCTTTTGCGCTTTCTCTCCCCCTCTCTTTTGAGCTCTCTCTCTCCCCCCTCTCTTTTGCGCTCTCTCTCCCCCTTCTTTTGCGCTCTCTCTCCCCCCTCTTTTGCGCTCTCTCTCTCCCCCTCTCTTTTGCTCTCTCTCTCTCCCCCTCTCTTTTGCGCTTTCTTTCCCCCTCTCTTTTGAGCTCTCTCTCTCCACCTCTCTTTTGCTCTCTCTCTCTCCCCCTCTCTTTTGCGCTTTCTTTCCCCCTCTCTTTTGAGCTCTCTCTCTCCAGCTCTCTTTTAAGCTCTCTCTATCCCCCCTCTTTTGCGCTCTCTCTCCCCCCTCTTTTGCGCTCTCTCTCTCTCCCCCCCTCTTTTGCGCTCTCTCTCCCCTCTCTTTTGTGCTCTCTCTCTCTCACCACTCTCTTTTGCGCTCTCTCTCACCCCTATCTTTTGCACTCTCTCCCCTGTCTCTCTCCCCCCTCTCTCTCTCTCTCCCCTCACTCTCTCTCTCTCCCCCCTCTCTCTCCCCTCTATCTCACTCTCTCTCTCTCCCCTCCCCTCTCTCACTCCCCCCTCCCCTCTCTCACTCCCCCCCTCCCCTCTCTCACTCCCCCCTCCCCTCTCTCACTCCCCCTCCCCTCTCTCTCTCACTCCCCCTCCCCTCTCTCCCCCCCCTCTCTCCCCCTCCCCTCTCTCTCTCTCCCCTCTCTCTCCCTCCCCTCTCTCTCTCCCTCCCCTCTCTCTCTCCCTCTCTCCCCCCTCTCTCTCTCCCCCCCCCCTCTCTCCCCCCTCTCTCTCTCTCTCTCTCTCTCTCTCCCCTCTCTCTCTCCCCTCTCTCTCTCTCTCTCTCTCTCTCTCTCCCCTCTCTCTCTCCCTCTCCCCTCTCTCTTTTTCCCTCTCTCTCTCCCCTCTCTCTCTCTCTCTCTCTCTCTCTCTCTCCCCTCTCTCTCTCTCCCCTTTCTCTCTATCTCTCCCCTCTCTCTCTCCCCTCTCTTACTTCCCCTCCCCTCTCTCTCTCACTCCCCCTCCCCTCTCTCTCTCTCTCCCTCCCTCCCCTCTCTCTCTCCGTCCCCTCTCTCTCCCTCCCCTCTCTCTCTCCCTCCCCCCCTCTTTCTCTCCCTCCCCCCTCTTTCTCTCCCTCCCCCCTCTTTCTCTCCCCCCCCCCCTCTTTCTTCCCCCTCTCTCTCCCCTCTCTCTTTATCTCCTCCCCTCTCTCTCTCCTCCCCCTCTCTCTTTCCGCCCCCTCTCTCTCTCTTCCCCCCCTCTCTTTTGATCTCTCTCTCCCCTTTCTTTTGCTCTCCCTCCCCCTCTCTTTTGCTGTCTCTCTCCCTCTCTTTTGCTGTCTCTCTTGTGCTCTCTTTATCTCCCCTCTTGATCTCTCTCTCCCCTCTTGATCTCTCTCTCACCTTTCTTATCTTTTCCCTACCCCCTCTCTCCCCTCTTTTGAGCTGTTTTGAGCTCTCAGACTGCACAGCCTTTTACGGCCCACCTGGCCCGCCCCCTTCACGATCGGACACGCCCCATTCATGGCCCCCACACTTGGCCACGCCCCCACCACGCTCGGCCACGCCCCGCCACGCTCGATCGCGCCCACTTCTGCTCGCACTGCAGAGACTTAGGGACTGTAAGGCCAGGTGTGTTTGTCCTCGTGCTGTCTCTACTGCGCATGACAGCTTCGGACAAACACACTTGACCTTTTATAGTATAGGATAGGGTCCTGCATTCACTTTAGCAAGCCCCTTGTACTCTAGCCCTCTGTTAGCTGCAAAGTCAAAATAAACAGCTGTAACAACTTTTTTCATGCAAAAAAAATATATTTTAAACATGATTAAATAGTGCTGTTTAATTTGCATAACAGACATTTTATGAATTTAATAAATACACCCCAAATTTTAGGGGAATATTAAAATATACTGTGCTGCTGAGGCAAAAAAAATAAAAAATCAAGAATGATAAATTCTTTATATATAAAACACAGACATACTGTATATATATATATATATATATATATATATATATATATATATATATATATATATATATATATATCAAGATTTTCAAACTATTTTAAGCCAAGGCTTTCCAAAACTAAAGATATTAAAGTGCCATAAAACAGGTTGGGATCTGTGCATATACTAAAAGGGCTAATTAAAGGGAAAGTCTAGGCCAAAATAAACTTTCATGATTCAGGTAGAGCATGTAATTTTACACAATTTTCCAATTTACTTTTATCACCAATATTGCTTTGTTCTTTTGGTATCCTTAGTTGAAAGCTTAACCTAGGAGGTTCATATGCTAATTTCTTAGACATTGAAGCCCACCTCTTTCAGATTGCATTTTAACAGTTTTTCACCACTAGAGGGTGTTAGTTCACATATTTCATATAGATAACAATGTGCTCATGCACTTGAAGTTATCTGGGAGCAGGCACTGATTGGCTAGACTGCAAGTCTGTCAAAAGAACTGAAAAAAGGGGCAGTTTGCAGAGGCTTAGATACAAGATAATCACAGAGGTTAAAAGTATATTATTATAACTGTGTTGGTTATGCCAAACTGGGAAATGGGTAATAAAGGGATTATCTATCTTTTAAAACAATAAAAATTCTGGTGTAGACTGTCCCTTTAATTTCAAATAGTTTGCATAAATTTTTTTTAAGAAATTGCTGGCAAGTATTTTAAAATAATTTTAAATAATAAGCAAAATTAATTACATAGCTAAACTGCCTGGAGCAGCTAACTCCACCCCTCTTATCAAAGTTTAGACACATGCATTGTATTTCAACTGAGTTCCCAGCTTCTAGGCATGCTCCAGCAGATAATCCCTATTCACTCTTGCATTTTACCAAAAGAACAATAAAGAGATACAGCCATAAAAGGAATTGTGTGGGGGGAGTTAGAGTTTTACAATTCAGAAACTAAAAAGATAGGGTTAATGGCGAGGCACTGCAGTAAAAATTTGCAGGTAAAGTAATTAAAGTACATATTACATTATTTTATCTCCATCCCAACTTGTTTTATGTCCCTTTAAATAAATTGCCTCCCCCTTTGGTCAAGTAATGAACAAATTAAACTTGTTAAACACTGTTATTGATTGTTCTTAAATCAATATAACATGAGGGAGGGAGAGACTTCCAAAACCACTGTTTCTGTGCAATAGGGGGTAGATAGAATCTCCTTTGCGTGCGTTTTTGTTTATATATGTAAAGAGTAATCTTTTCTATCACTAAAATGAAATATGATTGATGGAAATTACAAGTATTTACAAAAAGCAGTTAAAATGACAAAAATCAAAATAGATTAAAATCGCAGCTTATTCAATAGAAACTCATTTTCATCAGGCCAATAATTAGATTTTCTAATTTCCAATTTCCTGCTACGGACAGAGCAGATAAAGTATGTACGTGCCCCACATCCTCATCTGACTAGCTGTAATTCTACAATATAAACCCAACAGCATTAAAGGGACACTCTAGTGAACAAAATATATATATATATATACCTTCTGTTTTTATATGTTTCACCTTTCTTAGGGGTTGAACAAATCAAAGTTTCAAAGTAAAATCATGCAAAGCTTCATATGAAAACACTGCCTGTGATTGGAGCACGCACACATAATCCATTCCTGTTTGTGTTTGTAGCTGTATGTTTATCTGGGATATGAGAGGTGTGTGACTTTAATAATGAATTTAACTCTTGAGATTCAATTCAAATATTATTTTGTTTGCCATCCAAAAAATCAATCTCCAGTCATC
This sequence comes from Bombina bombina, assembly GCF_027579735.1. Lineage (NCBI taxonomy): Eukaryota > Metazoa > Chordata > Amphibia > Anura > Bombinatoridae > Bombina > Bombina bombina. Next base: position 544,132,869 of record NC_069501.1, on the reverse strand, counting down.
AGCTTTTTTTTTAGCATATTTACCAATCTTATTTCAGTTAATCAAACTAGCCAAGCTTTGTCTCAAAATCTGAATTTCCTAAATTCTGATTGGGCACCAACTTGCCAACTAACATGGAAGCAAAAAGTAAGCGGCCAATGGAAAAAAAAAAATATCACCCAATAATGACTTCATTATTGATGACACATGCCTTGTGTGTTTTTAGGATTTGATGAGTTTTCTAACAAACTTGATACATGTAATTTGTGCAGTTAAAGGGATACTAAGCCCACATTTTTTCTCTCTCATGATTCAGATAGAGCATGCAATTTTAAAGTGATACTAAACCCAGCAAAGAATATCAAGAGAATAAAACAAATTAGATAATAGAAGTAAATTAGAAAGATGTTTAAAATTGCATTCTCTTTCTAAATCATGAAAGAAAACAATGTGGGTTTCATGTCCCTTTAACCTCTGTGATTATCTTGTATCTAAACCTCTGCAAACTGCCCCTTTATTTCAGTTCTTTTGACAGACTTGCAGTTTAGCCAATCAGTGCCTGCTCCCAGATAACTTCACGTGCACGAGCACAGTGTTATCTATATGAAACACGTGAACTAACACCCTCTAGTGGTGAAAAACTGTTCAAATGCATTCTGAAAAGAGGTGGCCTTAAAGGTCTAAGAAATTAGCATATGAACCTCCTAGGTTAAGCATTCAACTAAGAATACCAAGAGAACAAAGCAAAATTGGTGATAAAAGTAAATTGGAAAATTGTTTAAAATTACATGCTCTATCTGTATCATGAAAGTTTATTTTGGCCTAGACTGTGCCTTTAAGCAACTTTCTAATTTACTCCTATTATCATTTTTTATTTGTTCTCTTGCTATCTTTATTTAAAAAGCAATAATGTAAAGCATAGGAGCCGGACCATTTTTTGTTCAGTACCTGGGTTATGCTTGCTTATTGGTGGCTAAATGTCAGCCACCAATAAGCAAGCACTTTCCATGGTGCTGAACCTAAAATGGGTCAGCTCCTATGCTTTACATTCCTGCTTTTTAAATAAAGATAGCAAGAGAATGAAGAAACATTGATAATAGGAGTAAATTAGAAAGTTGCTTAAAATTGCCTGCTCTGTCTGAATCATTAAAGAAAAAAAAAAATGTGTTTAATATCCCTTTAAGTAAATCTCTAAGTTACTCCTATTATCCATTTTTCTTTGTTCTCTTGCTATCTTTATTTAAAAGCAGGAATGAAAAGCTTAGAAGCCAGCCCATTTAAGGTTCAGCACCATGGATAGTGCTTGCGCATTGGTGGTTACATTTAGCCACCAATAAGCAAGCGTAACCCAGGTTCGGAACCAAAAATGGGCCGACTCCTAAGCTTTACATTCCTACTTTTTAAATAAAGATAGCAAGTGAAAGATGAAACATTGATAATAGGAGTAAATTAGAAAGTTGATTAAAACTGCATGCTCTATCTGAATAATGAGAGAATAAAATTGGGTTTAGTATCTGTGATGACCAGGGTTAACCAACCCTGCACCAGTAACTTGTTTGGCACAGAAGGGTTAACAAAGCCTTTCCACTTTAACTAATCTGCCAGAGTCTAGCCACTCCAGGCAATCCTGTGACTTAGTTCAGTGGGTGCAAGGATTAACAACACTCTCTAGTCTGTCCTAGACTTAGAAGAAATGCCCAAAACTCCCCTTAAATGCCACCCACACTAAACTATCTCTAAGCTGCCACCACTTAAGATTTATTATTTGGGAAATCTTAAGAAAAACCTAAGATAATAACTTAAATCCAAGAATACAATTTAGCAAGAAATAACCTAAAAATCACATTTCAAATACTACCACTCTTGTTCAGCAACGTGGTTAGAATATTAGACAAAAGCAAAACTTAATAAGTGAAGCTTTATTATGCGAAAAATTATGCACAGTACATTATTAATAAAAAGATGTTAACAAATAGAATTATACACAAGTAAACAGTTTTAAAAATAAAAAGGAGAAATAACAGACCTAATACTTTCCTAGCTTATAAATCTGCCCCAGGGAGATGGGCAAGAGAAGATGGTCACTCATGCTGTAGCAGCCTTCCAAGTAGAATGAACCTCTTGTTCACATTGTAAAATGTTATACCTGTTTCTCTGATATCAAATTGCTTGACCCAAAATCTTTCCAGAAATATCAACTCCCCTCATTTTATGACATGTCATAAAGTTCAGAACCTTGGGCTGAAATTATAGAACACCTTATAACTTCTGTTATGTATATCTAACCCATAAACACAGAAAGGCAATCCCTTTTTGATGTCATTAGAAGTATTTTGATACCAAAAACTATCGCCTAGATTTAGAGTTTTGCGTTAGCCATCAAAACCAGCGTTAGGGGCTACTAACGCTGGTTTTGGGCTACCGCTGGTATTTAGAGTCGTGTAGGTAAGGGTCTAACGCTCACTTTCCAGCCGCGACTTTTCAATACCGCAGATCCCCCTACGCCATTTGCGTATCCTATCTTTTTAATGGGATCTTTCTAACGCCGGTATTTAGAGTCTTGGCTGAAGTGAGCGTTAGAAATCTAACGACAAAACTCCAGCCGCAGAGAAAAGCCAGGAGTTAAGAGCTTTTTGGGCTAACGCCGGTTCATAAAGCTCTTAACTACTGTGCTCTAAAGTACACTAACACCCATAAACTACCTATGTACCCCTAAACCGAGGTCCCCCCACATTGCGGCCACTCTAATAAAAAAAATTTAACCCCTAATCTGCCGACCGCACACCGCCGCAACCTACGTTATCCCTATGTACCCCTAATCTGCTGCCCCTAACACCGCCGACCCCTATATTATATTTATTAACCCCTAATCTGCCCCCCCAACGTCGCCACTACCTTACCTACAATTATTAACCCCTAATCTTCCGACCGGACCTCGCCGCCACTATAATACATGTATTAACCCCTAAACCACCCCACTCCCGACTCAAAAACCCTATAATAAATAGTATTAACCCCTAATCTGTCCTCCCTAACATCGCCGACACCTAACTTTAATTATTAACCCCTAATCTGCCGACCGGACCTCGCCGCTACTCTAATAAATGGATTAACCCCTAAAGCTAAGTCTAACCCTAACACTAACACCCCCCTAAGTTAAATATAATTTTTATCTAACGAAATAAATTAACTCTTATTAAATAAATTAATCCTATTTAAAGCTAAATACTTACCTGTAAAATAAACCCTAATATAGCTACAATATAACGAATAATTATATTGTAGCTATTTTAGGATTAATATTTATTTTACAGGCAACTTTGTATTTATTTTAACTAGGTACAATAGCTATTAAATAGTTAATAACTATTTAATAGCTACCTAGTTAAAATAATTACAAAATTACCTGTAAAATAAATCCTAACCTAAGTTACAATTAAACCTAACACTACACTATCAATAAATTAATTAAATAAAATACCTACAATTATCTACAATTAAACCTAACACTACACTATCAATAAATTAATTAAATAAAATACCTACAAATAAATAGTGATGTCGCGAACCTAAAATTTTGTGTTCGCGAACGGCGAACGCAAACTTCCGCAAATGTTCGCGAACCGGCGAACCGGGCGAACCGCCATTGACTTCAATTGGCAGGCGAATTTTAAAACCCACAGGGACTCTTTCTGGCCACAATAGTGATGGTAAAGTTGTTTCAAGGGGACTAACACCTGGACTCTGGCATGCCGGTGGGGTATCCATGGCAAAACTCCCACGAAAAATTACATAGTTGATGCAGAGTCTGGTTTTAAGCCATAAAGGGCCTAAATCACCTAACATTCCTAAATTGTTTGGAATAACGTGGCACACACGCTGGCAGGCAGGCAACTGCAATTCAATTGCACTAGCAGACTGATGTTTCACAGTCAATTTTTTTTTTTAAATATTTACACTACTGTTATAACAAATATGATTGGTGGCACTAGTTGGAAAGTGGGCCTGGCACACACGCTGGCAGGCAGGCAACTGCAATTCAATTGCACTAGTAGACTGATGATTCACAGTCAAAAAAGTTTTGATTTTAAATATTTTCAAAACTGTTATAACAAAAATGATTGGTGGCAATAGTTGGCAGCAAGTGGGCCTGGCACACACGCTGGCAGGCCGGAAACTTCAATTAGATTACACTAGCAGACTGATCTTTCACAGTCAAAAAATATTTTTTTTGTAATTTTTACACTACTGTTATAACAAATATGATTGGTGGCACTAGTTGGCAAGTGGGCCTGGCACACACGCTGGGAGGAAGGAAACTGCAATTAGATTACACTAGCTGACTGATGCTTCACAGTCCAAAAAGTTTTTTTTTTAAATATTTAAAATACTGTTATAACAAATATGATTGGTGGCACTCGTTGGCAAGTGGGCCTGGCACACACGCTGGCAGGCAGGAAACTGCAATTCAATTGCACTAGCAGACTGATGATTCACAGTCAAAAAGTTTTAATTTTAAATATTAACACTACTGTAATAACAAATATGATTGGTGGCACTAGTTGGCAAGTGGGCCTGGCACACACGCTGGCAGCCAGGCAACTGCAATTCAATTGCACTAGCAGACTGATGATTCACAGTCAAAAAAGTTTTTATTTTAAATATTTACACTACTGTAATAACAAATATGATTGGTGGCACTAGTTGGAAAGTGGGCCTGGCACACACGCTGGCAGACAGGCAACTGCAATTAAATAACAATAGAAGACTGATGTAAAAAATTTTTTTAAAAAAAATTACAGTAATGTTACAACAGATAGGAGTGATGGCACTCAGGATAGAAGTAGGCACAGTATGTGCTGGCAGCCTGACACACAGGCTGGCACTAGTGGCAGGATGGCCTGGAAACTAAAATTAAATAACACTAGAAGACTGATGTAAAATTTTTTTTTTACAAAATTTAAAATAATATTACACCAGATAGGAGTGGTGGACTGGCACTGAGGATGGAAGTAGGCACAGTATATGATGGCAGCCTGACACACAGGCTGGCACTAATGGCAGCCAGGCTGGCCTGGCAACTAACATTAAATAACACTAGAAGAGGACTGATGTAAAAAAAATGTTATTAAACTTTTACACTAATGTTACACCAGATATAAGTGGTGGAAAAAAGAGCTAGTAATCACACTATATGATGTGGGCCTGACACACAGGCCTGATGGAAAATGAAATTAGATTACACTAGCAAAATTATTTAAAAGTTTTTTTAAAAAAAATTACAATAATGTTAAGCAGATATGAGTGGTGGCTGGCACAGCAATTATGCACAGTATATGCTGTGTAAGCCTGACACACAGGCCTGATAGAAAATGAAATTAGATTACACTAGCAAAATGATTTTAAAGTTTTTTTTTTTTAAATTTACACTAATGATTGTTAAGCAGATATCAGTGGTGGCACAGAGCAATTAACCACAGTCTATGCTGTGTGAGCCTGACACACAGACCTGATAGAAAATGAAATTAGATTACACTAGCAAAATGAATTAAACGTTTTTTGGTTTAAATTTACACTAATGTTAAGCACATATGAGTGGTGGCTGGCACAGAGCAATTAACCACAGTATATGCTGTGTGAGCCTGAGACACAGGCCTAATAGAAAATGAAATTAGATTACACTAGCAAAATGATTTCAAAGTTTTTTTTAATTTTTTTTTACAATAATGTTAAGCAGATATGAGTGGTGGCTGCTGGCACAGAGCAATTAACCACAGTATATGCTGTATAAGCCTGACACACAGGCCTGATAGAAAATGAAATTAGATTACACTAGCAAAATGATTTAAAAGTTTTGTTGTAAAGCAGATATGAGTGGTGGCTGGCACAGAGCAATTAACCAAAAGACTGAAAAAAGTTCTAGCCCTAAAAAGGGCTTTTTGGGGTGCTGTCCTTACAGCAGAGATTAGATGAGTCCTTAAGGACTGTACTGGACACTAAATACACTAGCCTAGCTATCTATTTCCCTATAATGTCAGCAGCAGCAACACTAAACCTCCTCTCACTAAGAAAGCAAGATCGTAATGAATCTAAAATTGCTGCTGCCCAGAAGCTGGAAGGGTCTGTGAGGGAATGTCTGCTGCTGATTGGCTGAAATGTGTCATCAGGCTGTGAGATACAAGGTCAAAGTTTACTCAATGATAAAGAATAGGGGGCGAATTGAACATCGCATATGTTCGCCCGCAGTGGCGAACGCGAACAAGCTATGTTTGCCGGGAACTGTTCTCCGGCAAACTGTTCGTGACATCACTACAAATAAATACAATTAAATAAACTAACTAAAGTACAAAAAATAAAAAAGAACTAAGTTACAAAAAATAAAAAAAATATTTACAAACATTATAAAAATATTACAACAATTTTAAGCAAATTACACCTACTCTAAGCCCCCTAATAAAATAACAAAGCCCCCCAAAATAAAAAAATGCCCTACCCTATTCTAAAATAAAAATTGAAAAGCTCTTTTACCTTACCAGCCCTTAAAAGGGCCTTTTGCGGGGCATGCCCCAAAGAAAACAGCTCTTTTGCCTGTAAAAAAAAAAACATACAATACCCCCCAACATTACAACCCACCACCCACATACCCCTAATCTAACCCAAACCCCCCTTAAATAAACCTAACACTAAGCCCCTGAAGCTCTCCCTACCTTATCTTCACCACGCCGGGTATCACCGATCCGTCCACAAGAGCCTCCAAAGTCTTCATCCAAGCCCAAGCGGGGGCTGAAGAGGTCCATCATCGGGCTGAAGTCTTGATCCAAGCGGGCGCTGAAGAGATCCATCATCGGGCTGAAGTCTTCTATCAAGCGGCATCTTCAATCTTCTTTCTTCAGGATTCATCTTCATCCCGCCGACGCGGAACATCCATCCTGGCCGACGACTTCCCGACGAATGACGGTTCCTTTAAGGGACGTCATCCAAGATGGCGTCCCTCGAATTCCGATTGGCTGATAGGATTCTATCAGCCAATCGGAATTAAGGTAGGAAAAATCTGATTGGCTGATGGAATCAGCCAATCAGATTCAAGTTCAATCCGATTGGCTGATCCAATCAGCCAATCGGATTGAACTTGAATCTGATTGGCTGATTCCATCAGCCAATCAGATTTTTCCTACCTTAATTCCAATTGGCTGATAGAATCCTATCAGCCAATCGGAATTCGAGGGACGCCATCTTGGATGACGTCCCTTAAAGGAACCGTCATTCGTCGGGAAGTCGTCGGCCAGGATGGATGTTCCGCGTCGGCGGGATGAAGATGGATGAAGATGCCGCTTGATAGAAGACTTCAGCCCGATGATGGATCTCTTCAGCGCCCGCTTGGATCAAGACTTCAGCCCGATGATGGACCTCTTTAGCCCCCGCTTGGGCTTGGATGAAGACTTCGGAGGCTCTTGTGGACGGATCGGTGATACCCAGCGTGGTGAAGATAAGGTAGGGAGATCTTCAGGGGCTTAGTGTTAGGTTTATTTAAGGGGGGTTTGGGTTAGATTAGGGGTATGTGGGTGGTGGGTTGTAATGTTGGGGGGGGGGTATTTAATGTTTTTTTTTACAGGCAAAAGAGCTGTTTTCTTTGGGGCATGCCCCGCAAAAGGCTCTTTTAAGGGCTGGTAAGGTAAAAGAGCTTTTCAATTTTTATTTTAGAATAGGGTAGGGCATTTTTTTTATTTTGGGGGGCTTTGTTATTTTATTAGGGGGCTTAGAGTAGGTGTAATTAGCTTAAAATTGTTGTAATATTTTTATAATGTTTGTAAATTATTTTTTTATTTTTTGTAACTTAGTTCTTTTTTTATTTTTTGTACTTTAGTTAGTTTATTTAATTGTATTTATTTGTAGGTATTTTATTTAATTAATTAATTTATTGATAGTGTAATGTTAGGTTTAATTGTAGATAATTGTAGGTATTTTATTTAATTAATTTATTGATAGTGTAGTGTTAGGTTTAATTGTAACTTAGGTTAGGATTTATTTTACAGGTAATTTTGTAATTATTTAAACTAGGTAGCTTTAATAGCTATTGTACCTAGTTAAAATAAATACAAAGTTGCCTGTAAAGTAAATATTAATCCTAAAATAGCTACAATATAATTATTCGTTATATTGTAGCTATATTAGGGTTTATTTTACAGGTAAGTATTTAGCTTTAAATAGGATTAATTTATTTAATAAGAGTTAATTTATTTTGTTAGATAAAAATTATATTTAACTTAGGGGGGTGTTAGTGTTAGGGTTAGACTTAGCTTTAGGGGTTAATCCATTTATTAGAGTAGCGGCGAGGTCCGCAGATTAGGGGCTAATAATTGAAGTTAGGTGTCGGCGATGTTAGGGAGGGCAGATTAGGGGTTAATAAAATTTATTATAGGGTTTTTGAATCGGGAGTGAGGCAGTTTAGGGGTTAATACATTTATTATAGTGGCGTTGAGGTCCGGTCAGCAGATTAGGGGTTAATAAGTGTAGGTAGGTAGCGGCGACATTGGGGGGGCAGATTAGGGGTTAATAAATATAATATAGGGGTCGGCGATGTTAGGGGCAGCAGATTAGGGGTACATAGCTATAATGTAGGTTGCGGCGGTGTACGGAGCAGCAGATTAGGGGTTAATAATAAAATGCAGGGGTCAGCGATAGCGGGGGCGGCAGATTAGGGGTTAATAAGTGTAAGGTTAGGGGTACATGTTAGGGTGTTAGGTGCAGACTTAGGAAGTGTTTCCCCATAGGAAACAATGGGGCTGCGTTAGGAGCTGAACGCTGCTTTTTTGCAGGTGTTAGGTTTTTTTTAAGCTCAAACTGCCCCATTGTTTCCTATGGGGATATCGTGCACAAGCACGTTTTTGAAGCTGGCCGCGTCCGTAAGCACCGCTGGTATTGAGAGTTGCAGTGGCGGTAAATATGCCTCTAAGCTCCCTTTTTGGAGCCTAACGCAGCCATTCTGTGAACTCTAAATACCAGCGGTATTTAAAAGGTGCGGGAAAAAAAAGCATGCGTAGCTAACGCACCCCTTCTAATGCAAAACTCTAAATCTAGCCGTAAATATTTTGCATTCTTTATATTTCTGAGGCATAATGTCTTATAAAATTATATTTATTTGCAAGACTGGTATTCCTGTCAATTACCTCAGACTAATTCCTGGATACAGGCTCTGTGTTCCCTCATTCTCTATGCTGAAAGGTTGTGGCAATAAAACTGACCGGTTAGGCCATAAAGTTCTCTCTTGTGTATCTTACAAAGTATTTATGATTGTTGTGGCATATCAAAGGGAAAACACGCAGCAAATTTCTTCTGAAAAACAAATGTTTTTAGCACACCAGCTAAAGAAAATTAACATCTCAATCATGAGGCATTCATGACAATATCCCTTTATCCCTTTCCATAAAGGTGCATGAAACTCTGAATTTTTATTACAAGACCAGACACATAACTTTAAAAACATTCACCTAGATTACGAGTGTTGCGTTAGCCTTAAAAAGCAGCGTTGAGAGGTCCCAACGCTGCTTTTTTCCTAACGCTGGTATTACGAGTCTTGCAGGTACAGGTGTACCACTCACTTTTTTCCGCGACTCTAAAATACCGCAAATCCACTTACGTCAATTGTGTATCCCATATTTTCAATGGGATTTTCCTAACGCCGGTATTACGAGTCTTCCTAAAAGTGAGCGGTAGACCCTCTCCTGTCAAGCCTGGTACCGCATTTAAAAGTCAGTAGTTAAGAGTTTTTTAACCCCTAATCTGCCGAACCGGAGATCGCCACCACTATAATAAATATATTAACCCCTAAACCGCCATACTCCCGCATCGCAAACACTAGTTAAATTTTATTAACCCCTAATCTGCCGGCCCTAACATCACCAACATCTACCTACATTTATTAACCCCTAATCTGCGACCCCAACGTTGCCGCCACTATATTAAATGTATTAACCCCTAAACCTAAGTCTAACCCTAACCCTAACCCCCCTAACTTAAATATAATTTAAATAAATCTAAATAAAATTACTATCATTAACTAAATAATTCCTATTTAAAACTAAATACTTACCTATAAAATAAACCCTAAGCTAGATACAATATAACTAATAGTTACATTGTAGCTAGCTTAGGGTTTATTTTTATTTTACAGGCAACTTTGTATTTATTTTAACTAGTTACAATAGTTATTAAATAGTTATTAACTATTTAATAGCTACCTAGCTAAAATAAATACAAAAGTACCTGTAAAATAAAACCTAACCTAAGTTACAATTACACCTAACACTACACTATAATTAAATTAATTCCCTACATTAAATTAAATTAATTACAATTAAATAAAATAAACTAAAGTAAAAAGTTTTTAACTAATTACACCTAATCTAATCCCCCTAATAAAATAAAAAAGCCCCCCAAAATAATAAAAATCCCTACCCTATACTAAATTACAAATAGCCCTTAAAAGGGCCTTTTGCGGGGCATTGCTCCAAAGTAATCATCAATTTTACCTGTAAAAAAAAATACAATACCCCCCCAACATTAAAACCCACCACCCACACACCCAACCCTACTCTAAAACCCACCCAATCTCCCCTTAATAAAACCTAACACTAACCCCTTGAAGATCACCCTACCTTGAGACGTCTTCACCCAACCGGGCAGAAGTGGTCCTCCAGACGGGCAGAAGTCTTCATCCAAGCCGGGAAGAAGAGGTCCTCCAGATGGGCAGAAGTCTTCATCCAGACGGCATCTTCTATCTTCATCCATCCGTGTTTAAAAAAAAAAACGTAATACCAGCGTTGTCTGTAGGTGAGCGCACAGCCTTACCGACAAAACTCGCAATCTAGCCGATAGAAAGCATATCATAAAAGTACAATTTAGACATAGGTAGAAAAATATATCCCTTAAAAAAAATCTAACATTACTTAAAAAAATAAATAAAAAAATAAATAAAAACCTATTATTACCACAAAAAACCTAACCTTTACAATAAACAAACCCTAACATTTAAACACAAAAAAATAACATTACAAAAAATAACAAACAAAATTAAAAAAAATCACCCCAAAATAAAAAACCCTACTCTAAAAATAAACTACCAATAGACCTTAAAAGGGCCTTTTGTAGGGCATTGCCCTAAAGCTAACAGCTCTTTTGCATTAAATAAAACAATTAACCCCTAACATTACAACCCCCAACCCCCCAAAATAAAAAATAAAAAACCTAAACTACCCATTGCCCAGAAAAGGGCATTGCACTTAAAAGGGCATTCAGCTCTTTTTGTGCCCATTAAAAAAAAAAAACCCTAATCTTAAAAATAAAACCCCCCAAAAATAAAAATTACCTGACTCTAACCCCAAAATTGGTACTCACCAATGATGATGGGCGGTGCTCCATCTTCCTCCCAGTAGCGCTCCATCTTCACTATCGCAGGTCCATCTTCTTCCTGGCCACAGTCTATCTTCTATCTTCATCCCGGTAGTGGCAGTGAGGTCATCAGTGATGGTGGCAGCGACGTTGGTCCTCATCTTCAGCTAGGCAACACAGAGGTCCTCTTCATGCAGTCTCCAGCCTCACAATGAAGATTAAATGCAAGGTATCCCTTTTATATAGGGGTACTCGTGCATTCCTATTGGCTGATTTGATTCTTCAAATTGAAATCAGCCAATAGGATGAAAGCCATGTCGCCTGGCTGAAGATGAGGACCAACGTCACCGCCACCATCGCCGATGACCTCGCCGCCGCTACCGTAATGAAGATAGAAGATGGATCGTGGCCGGAATGAGGATGGACCCACAATGGATAAAGATGGAGCGCCGCCAGGATGAAGATAGAGCGCCATCCATTATCATCGGTGAGTACCAATTTTGGGGTTAGAGTTACGTTGTTTTTAATTTTTTGGGGTGTTTTTTTTTAAAGGGCAGAAAAAGAGCTGAATGCCTTTTCAAGGGCAATGCCCATTCAAATGACCTTTTTGGGGCAATGGGTAGTTTTTCTTTTCTTTTAGTTAGCTTTTTATTTTTATTTTGGGGGGTTGGGGGTTGTAATATTAGGGGTTCATTGTTTTATTTAATGCAAAAGAGCTGTTAGCTTTAGGGCGATGCCCTGCAAAAGGCCCTGTTAAGGGCTATTGGTAGTTTATTTTTAGAATAGTTTTTTGGGCTGTATAAGAATAGTATTTTTCTTTTATTTTTGGTAATTTCGTTTTGTTTGTTTTTTGGCAATATTAGGTTGTTTTTTTTTAAAGTAATAATAGATTTTTTTAAGGGTAAACTTATGTTTAAATTTATTTTACAGGTAAGCTTTTATTTTTTTAAGGTATTAAGTATAGATTAAATTTAATTTATGGGTATTTTAATTGGGGTTAAGTTAGGGGCTAAGAGTGCTGCTCCTTAACTCGTCCACCACCTCTAAGGTGGCGGACAGCAATCAGCCCAATCAAATACGATAGGGTTGATTGACACCCCCTGCTAGCGGCCAATTGGCAGCTAATCTGCAGGGGGCGGAATTGCACCAGCAGTTCACAAGAACTTCTGGTGCAATGATAAATGCCGACAGCGTATGCTGTCGGCATTTATCGATGTGCGGCAGACATGATATGCTACATCGTATTATGTCCGTCTGCACAATAATAATTACCCCTAAGCCCCAAATAGGTACTCGCAGTTCCTGAAGTTCGGTGGAGAAGGTCTTCTTCCAGGCGGCTCCATCATCTTCTATCTTCATCCAGAGCGAAGGCGGCGCAGAGCGGAGGTGCGGAGCTGGCTTCCCCAATGCGTGGATCCTCAGCGGTGGTCCTCAACAGCGGCAGTCCTCAACAGCAGTGGTCCTCGGCAGTGGTGGTCCTCAGCGGTGTGGAAGCTCATCTTCATGCGATCGTCTGTCACACACTGAAGATTAAATGCATGGTACCCCATATTTATTGGGGTACCTTCCATTCCTATTGGCTGAAATTTTGAAATCAGCCAATAGGATGAGAGCTACTGAAATCTTATTTGCTGATTTGAACAGTCAATAGGATTTCAGTAGCCCTAATCCTATTGGCTGATTTCCAAATTTCAGCTAATAGGAATGCAAGGTACCCCAAATTGATTGCGGTACCTTGCATTCAATCTCTAGTGTACGACAGACATAGGATGAAGAGGAGCCTCCATGCCACCGAGGACCACCGCCACCTCCGCCGAGGACCGTCACCATTGAGGACTGCCGCTGAGGAGCCACGCGTCGGGGAAGACAGCTCTGCACCTCCGCTCCACGCCGCTGCTGAGGACCGCCGCTGAGGACCGCCGCTGAGGATCCACAGCTCTGCACCTCCACTCTGCGCCGCCTTCGCTCAGGATGAAGATAGAAGATGATGGAGCCACCTGGAAGAAGACCTTTTCCGCCGGACAGGAACGGTGAGTACCTATTTGGGGCTTAGCGTTAGGATTTTTATTTTATTTTTTTAAGATTAGGGATTTAATGGGCTGGAAAAGAGCTGATTGCCCTTTTAAGGACAATGCCCATAAAAATGCCCCATTAGGGGCAATGGGTAGTTTAGGTTTTTTTAGTGTTAGTTTTTTTTGTTTTGGGGGGTTTGGTGGATTTTTTTTTTTACTGTTAGGGGGTAATTTGGTCATATTAGTTTAGGTTTAAATTTTTTATTTTGGATAGCTTTTTTTTTTTTTTGTAATTTTAGCTTTGGGGGTTGTAGTTTTTTTTTAAATAGACTGCTATCGGGGCAAGCTTATCGCCTAGTATATATATATATAATATTTTCACTAACACGTAACTATTTTGAATTCTTGGGTGATTATTACCTACAAAAGAGAGGAACGGCAATGGGGGCTAAATTTGCCCCCGCCTATGCGAATATCTCTATGGGTTATTGGGAGCACCAATATATTTATAGTGTGCAAAACCCATTCCTTGGTTCTATCATCGGATATAAAAGGCATATCGATGATCTTTTATTTGTGTGGTCTGGTTCACAATCAGACAGTGAACTATTCGTTGACTATCTCAACAAAAATGAGGCTGGATTACAATTCACCTTCACTTTTGAGAGGAAGGAGATACCATTCTTGTATCTGATTCTAACTGGACTCCCAAGGGAAAATAGAGTAAGCACTTCATTATATGTAAAACCCATCTCGTCCAACACATATCTGCATGCAAAGAGCAATCACCCTCCACATACCGGTTATGGTATAGCCAAAGGGCAATTCTTACGAATTCGACGTAATTGCTCTGAAAACAACAGCTTTTTGGCAGAAAGTGACATACTAACTAAGAGGTTGTTGGAACGTGGATATGATGCAAGAGTGGTGCATCAGGCATTGGATGAAGTTAAGTACCTTAATAGGAACTCTCTCCTTGAAACCAGAAGGGTCAGGAAGGAAGCTAGACAGAAACCTACCTTCGTGACTACCTTTAGTCCACAATATTATTCCATTTGCAAATTATTGCGTAAAAATCTACCAATTTTGTTGGCAGATGACCTTTTAAAAGAGGACATTGAGAATGGTTGTTTTTGCGTAGCTAGACGCAACACAACGATAGGCAACCAAATTTCACCATCAATGCTTAAGAAATTGAAACCACAGAGTAGTTGGTTGTCACAGAAGGGGCATTACAAATGTGGAAATAGTACCTGCAAGGCTTGTGGGCACGTTACCACCGGTACATTTTTCCAATCCTTGGCATCACAGAAGGTGTACACATTATCACAATGTACAAACTGCAGATCGACTTTTGTGATCTATATGATTACATGTAGTCTCTGTCAGAAATAATATGTGGGGTGCACCTCTCATGAGGCCAGGGAGAGAATTCAAGCTCATTTGAATGACATCGAAAGAGGCATTACACCAACTGGAGCCTCCAAACACTTTGTGGAAGAGCACAATACAAATATCAGTGGATTTACTTGGATGGTAATTGATCAGATCAGTAGGAAGCCAAGGGGTGGAGACAGATCTAAGGACCTCCTAGCCAAGGATGTGTTCTGGATCTTCAGTGTAGGTAGCCGGCAACCATCTGGTCTTAACATTGAGACGGATCTGATCAACCATTGGTAAAGGCTTTATTAAGTCATTTAAGCCTTTGTTCCCTCTGTTTCCTCCCTTTTGTTTCCTTTCTTTATTTAATTTTAATTTTATTTAATTCTCTTTTCAATCAATAATTGAGGGAAGTCACTATATGTATCAATACATGAACATGAATTTATATAGTCTTCAGTACACCAATTTAGTTTAGTTTAGTTTATGGTTTAAGTGTCCAGAGTTGATCAATAGATGAATCATAGGACATGACAACAACCGGATAACATTTAATTTTGATCCCCTATGATAAAATGAGTAAAGTTAAAAGGATAGGATCTTAAAATAATTATTGCTGTTATGAAAGGTTGAATGCCCTTTTATTGATCAACAAAGGACCACATACAGGTTAATGGTTAATGCACACAGTAAATAATAATATTAAGTAGGATTTATGACAAGGAGCAGTAATATATGGTTATCAAGAATTAGGCAGTATGTAATAATTTAATATAAATCAGATCTAAAATCTGCTGAATTACAAGAACATGGATGATCAAATCTTAGATATTTCCTTTTTTACACACTCAGATCTCCTAATCATAAGATGCTTGAATATGTACCATTCGAGTTAAATGTATAAACTTACAACAGAATTAGTATAGTGTTTTAACCTGGTACTACAAGGCATGTTACCTATACAGGTAGTTCAACATGTGTGCATACACGCCCACCAGTGACAGGTTCTCTTATCCAATAGTAGGTTAGCTAAGTCTATATTAGTCAGTGCAGGGCATTAGGGCAGTATTCTGTCTATGATTAAGGCTCTAAGGAGTTGAAACGCGTCAGACGCCCACCCCAGCCCCTTCTCTGCTATTCATCATAGCCATTTTGCCTACTATACATGATTTTAGGAGCTATTAATAAACACTCACTTGCTTTGAGTTCTTTGTCTGGACTTTCCCTTGTTTATATATATATATATATATATATATATATATATATGTCTGTGTTACGTCAGATCAATCTTTAGCAAACAAATTTACATGTCCCTAAATTCCTTTTTTTGTTCTAAACAATGTTGTCTTTCATATCTATCATATATGTTTATTTATACCACTATATGTATAAAGTGTAAATATATAATTATTCTGACCAAGAATAATTGCGAATATAACATTTAATCAGGGTATCATATGTATTTTATTTGCAATTAATGGATATTTTAAGAGCTGGGCCAGTTTTCTCTCTGCATTTGTGCAACCCTTCCTGATTGCAGTCTAGTTTGAAACACCACCCCTTCACAGGTGTTGAAAAATGGGCTGTCATTTAAGATGATGAAAATGAAATTCAAGAGAAGGAAGAAAAACACTGAAAACATCATGACAGTAAAGAGGTGATTTTAATCTCTACTGTATCTGATTCATGACAGTTTATTGTTTGGTAGACTATCCCTTTGAGCTACCAGTTTAAGATTATATTGAATCAAACATCATTTGATTATTAAAATCATTTTCAGAAATACTACACTGTGTGGCCTAATGTCATCATCATTGTTTATCTTTAATACTAATTTCACATATACATACTTTCAAAGTATAATACACATACACAATGTAACATATGGCACTTACAAATTCTGATGAGTGATCAATGACTCAAGTATAGAGCAATTAGATTTGTTAGTGATAGTAGAAAATGTATATTTCAATCAGATTGGCTGATTTCATTAATCACATGATTATGCATTTACAATAAGAAGTTGTGGAAAACTTTACCAATTTGTGGGTTGTTTAGGAGTTTGAGTATTGTGTCAAATTTGGTGTGAAAAGTGTTGCGTCAAATTTGGTGAGAAGTGGAGAGTGGGACTTGTATTACGTTATGCGTTAAACATGGTGCAAATAGATTTATCCAAAAAAAGGAAGTTGGCTATATTATGTAATGTATTTATTTCATTTTTATCTCTATATCTACTAGTGCACCAAAAAGTTGGCAATATTATGTAATGTATTTATTTAATTTTTATCTCTATATCTACTAGTGCACCAAATTTGGAGCAATAATATTGTCCCCTTGCTTTGTAATGAGAGACAAAGATGTAACATAATCCATAAGTAGGGTAACATCTCCCTAATTTACTTTTATTATCTAATATGCTTCATTTTCTTGCAGCATCGAACATAACCTTTCTGTGTTTTCAGACTCCCATTGATTTCTATGGTCAAGGGTGGCGGTTTGAATGATAGGTACGCTGCGACGGAATAGACGTGAGCATACCTTTTGAATGTTTGATAAATTGGCAAGAGGGTCAAATAGAGTCGAATATGACGGAGGATGATCAGTATTCCGCTTGACTAACAAAAGCATCGATCTGCGTCAGATTGATATCACCAGAGCGTATATTACGTCACACATTTCAACATTTGATGATCTTGACTGCTTTGTTAACTACGGCGGATCAACTTTGCGTCTAATTTGACGCAATTCCAGCGTATTATCAGTTGAAGCATTGATAAATTGGCCCCCACCAGTGCTCTGTGGCTCCTGAGTAGTATTTTAACTATGTGTTTAACCATTTTGCAGGGAGGGGGTTACAATCATAGAGCTGTGAGCCTCTAGTGTTAAAATGGCATGCTCTAATGAAGTAGAGCATGTAACTTTATCACTATAATTAGCCCTTTAACTTAGTTTTGTTTTATAAGAAGTTTACCTTTTGCTTAAGTATAAGAGCTAAACTTAGTCCTCCCCTTTTGTATATAAATGCAATTACTTTCTGATCACATATATTTTCCCTTAAATAATAATTATCTTAACGATTGTTTCATTATTGCGACGTGCGGTCATCCATTTTGTCCCTACAAAGAAAACAAACAACACTTACTTAAACGAAAATACTGCAGAGGCATCAATAGCAAATCTGTTGTTACAAGTTCATGACCAAATATTGCTCATTTCTGCCTCGAATTACCCTAAGAAAAAATAATCTTTTAAAAAAAAAAAAAAAAAAAGCTTAATTAAAGAGGAAATTACACACTGTCTAAAAGCCCTTTATATCTGCTTACATCTGATTGATACACAGAATTGCTGCCTCTGGAACTCAGAAACCACGGAAACTGGCATCAGACCGTAAATTTAACAAGCACAGATAATTGTTTAATGATTACGACAACCCTTTTTTTATCTGATTTTAGCAAACTTTCCTCTGATAACAAAACAAAAACATTGTCAAAGCCTAAAAGCCCTTTACATTAGCCTACGTCTGACACCCACACTCCTGCTCCCACAGGAACCCAGAAACCAGGGCAACTGAAATCAGTTATTAGATTTTAGCAATGTCCTCTGATGACTCTATTTCTTCTACTCCTTACAGAGGAATCAAAAAGAACAAAGCTGAAATGTTTTTGAAAAAGGCCAAATATCTAACAAAAAGGAGACATCTGTCAAAAGTAAAGAACAGTTCAAACAAAAATAAACTAAAAATAAATAAATGCAAAGTCTAAAAGCCCTTTATGTCATCTTATAACACAGACATTCCTGCCCCATTAGGAAACCTGAAACCAGGGGCAACTGGTATGAGACCATGGGTTTCTCTACCAACTCACAAAAAGTCATAATTATAACACATCTTCACCAGATTAGAGCGAAATGTCCACTGATGAAAGCAAAGAACATAATGACTATATTTCCTCTACTCCTTACAAAGGATTGTGACAACTAAGTTTATTTTTTTTTAAAAAGGACAAACAGCTGACAAATTCTATGGGAAAAACCATTAGGCCATACCTTATCTGAGGTCCTCACAAAGTTTCCCCTCTATAAATACAGATTATATTTGAAAGTCTTTGAAATAGTTAATGAGGAATATGTTAATGACCATGTCCTGCTCTATCTAGCAACTTCTGTGTCACCCTGGAGATAGACCCAAAGTTACTAAACTTTATAAGATCTACAAGGTTGAATTAAAAATGGGCTTAAAAGCTACCTGGCACTACTAGCATTATATTCAAATGCTTCAATATTTCTGAAGATGTTGTCCTAAATGACAAAACTCTTAATCTATTTACCCTAGAGTAAAAGATAAAAAGAAAAAAAATCTTTTATGAAATGCAAACTTCTCATTGGCTGTTAAAAGACAAAAACATGGACCCAAAACTTACACATCTTGCAATAACTAAATTTGGTCCAGCAGCCAATAAGATCCTCTTTTGGGTTAAAAATAAACAAATTATTTCCTGTATAAACACATTTACAGCCCTTAACCAGACTAAAACTTCCATCAGAATAAATTCCAATATACGTTATTTCCAAAGCCATTTTTTTATACGGACAACATAGATAAAGGTGGCTTTCCTGCCTGCAACCCCTTTCACAACAGGTCCCATTTTTAAAACAGACCCTGGCAATTTATTTTGCCAACATTCTCCTTCTGTAGCCTTATTAACAACACAAACAAGATTAGAAAGAAAGTACTCTCCAACTTCAAAGAAACATTTTGGTTTAGATTGTGGGTTTACTATCAGCCTAGATCCAAGATACTTTCTACATCTCTCTTCATTTATGTGCCCTTCAAATATTACTTTTCCAATCTCAGCAATTGTTTATGTTACTTTCACAAATTTCCTTATCTTTGGAAAACAAGGAAGGGTTTTCCTGGTTGTTAACAGTGTAGAACAGGAGAGCTATATCCATAACCTTCTTATCTAGCCTAAAGTGGGAAAATCATGTTGGAGAGTTAGATGAGGCCCTTCTTTTACATATGGAGGTTTGGAAAGAAGGATCTTTAGCCATAATAAGTATTGGTCAAAACTATCAGCATATTTTAACAATTTTTCGTATGGACACTTTTTCAGGTGCACAAGATCTAAATAGTCTGAAATCTAAGACCTCACCAACATTCACAATAATTAATGTTTGAACTGGTATACTTACAAGGTGTTTCCAGCCCAGCTGCAAGTTTCTCAGTACATGAATGTAAGTTGGACAGACATCTGTTTTCTCCTTTGGAGACAATAAGTACTTACATTTTGGACCATATCCAAAACATATACAGTTGGCAACTATACAAAGATGCTAGGGCAATATATAGTTTTATTCAGATTTGTCCCATGAATAAGAGAATAATTTTGGAGGTCCTCAGAAATACCATATTGCTACTTTATATAACTCTGCTTTGGCCACCACCAACACTAGTACTTAAACTTTCTAGAAATGTCTTACAAATTCCCATTTTATTTAAACTAATCCCAAACCTACTTACAAAGCAAGAGGACAATCTTTAGGTTTTATTAATTGCAGTCTCTCTACTCCTTACAGCCTTGATAATTTCAGTAGATCCTGGTCTCCCAAAGGCTTTTCTTAAGGAGTGTTTGGCAAGTGTAACTCAAAAATGTTATGATTCTTAATTGTCCGGATGGCATAACTGATGCTCAGAAAATGAATTTGAATATGTTTTCCTCTTCTCTAAACCATATAGGTCTCAATCACAATCTATTGGGAGCACACTAAGTCCAAACTCGTTCACTACAGTGAATACGGTTTTGAACAAGCATTTGTGACTGTGAGCAAGCATTCGTGACCATGAGTTCAATACTGTATGCACTGTTTTGAGCAAGTGTATGGAGGCTTATCTCATCTGTTTAAAGGGCCCCTTAGAAAGATACAAAGCAGAAAGGTAGTAGGGTAGTAGGGTCGGGAATTACAGTTTTAAAGAAGTGAAAATCCTGTAAAAATTCACACTATCATCTGCCTATGAGTTAGCTGAACCTCTTTCTGGTTCTCTGACTACTTAAGCACCATCTACCTTCTTACTTGTGCTTGGTAATCGCGTGTCATGCGTTAAGCACTGATTCAATTATCCAGCTTCCAAGTCGCAGCACATTAACCTCTTCTAAGTTTCGTCAGCCGTTAGGTCATCTGGCCTCCTACCTCCTATGTGATCGACAGCCGGATTTCTAAACAACCGTAATCATCCAGTGTCATCGGATTGCTCAAGCTATAGCCTGCCTGACAGACAACAGCTGTTACCTCTCGCTCCTTCCTCTAAATAGCTCGGCTGCTTACACGGCTTCCCCCGGCATCCACAGCTGTTGCACAACTCGGCTCACAGATCAGCCAACAACCAGCTCTCCTGAGCTTATAACCCAAGCATCTGAGCCTGGTACAGTTCCTACTGCAAATATTGAGTGGTTTCCTGAATCCAACAAATCATCAACTAACAAGCCGGCAAGACTAAATCATTGAATATTTCTTTCACAGATCCATTTGGAAGGTGGATTTGTGGAATCTAACAGTTTACCAAGCCTAAAAAAATATAAAATGAATCCTGCAGAGCTAACTCAACATGTGGTGAATCAGAGACTTGACCATCTAACGCAAGCAATGAGAGAGCTTCAAGCAGAGAATACAACTCTTCATTCCTTACTTAAAGAGTACAGTGTCTCAAAAAATTCCTATCAAAGAATCTATCCCTGAACCTAGGGTTAGCCCCTGAACCTTTTCATGGCAATAGACTGCAATTTATGGAGTTTAAAAACTCATGTACCGTAATATTTCGGATGAACCCCAAATCTTACTATAATGACCATATCCGAGTTCTGACAGTAATATCTTACCTCAGACAAGAACCTAGTGCCTGGGCAGATGCCTGTATAGACAATGATGACCCCATTTTAGACTCCCTTGAATTGTTTTTTAAATCTATGACTGACTTATACAAAGACCATAATAGACAGCTAACTGCTGAAAATAGAATGAGGTCCTTAAAACAGGGGAAGCGGCCCGTTGAGGATTTTATAGCTGAATTTAAAACCTGTGTTCCAGATACAAAATGGAATGAGATCTCTTTGTTAAACCAGTTCAGACTCAGATTATCTGAATCACTTAAAGATGAACTTGCTAGAATAGATCTACCCACTACATTAGATTCTCTTATGAATTTAACTATTAAGCTTGACCGTAGGCTTAGGGAGAGAAAAAATATAACTCCTCTGCTAATCAAACATTTAAAAATCCAGATAAAAATCTGGAAGTCCCTATGGATATAGGATTCACTAGAGGTCCTATATCCCCAGAGGAAAAGTCTAGAAGAAGAAAATTGAATTTATGTCTATACTGTGCTTCTAAAGATCATGAAGTAAACCGCTGCCCCTCACTGGCACGTCAACATACTGGTAAGCCTATTTCTTCCCTTAACTCCTTCCATCATGGTAACAGTGTATCACCTTACTGTATTGTTCCTGTTTCCTTACAGTGGGGCCACCATCACCTTCACATAGAAGCCATAATTGACTCTGGAGCCTCCGGTGTATTTATCGATAGCACTTATGTTACTGTAAATAAAATTTCCCTTATGCACAAGCAAAATCCTGTGTCCATCCGTGTTATTGATGGTTCTCTCATTCCCTCAGGTCCGATCACTCACCACATTATTCCTGTCACCTTGTCTTTTAACAAAGGTCATAAGAGAAGGTGACGAGTGGTTGACTGCTTTTAGCACCAGGTATGGGTTGTATGAATATTGTGTTATGCCTTTTGACCTCTCCAATGCCCCTGCAACTTTCCAACACTTTATTAAAAATATCTTTAGAGATCTCTTAGATATCTGTGTTGTTGTTTATCTCAATTACATTTTAAACTATTCTGATACCACTGAAAACCACATAAGGAATGTTCGTTGGGTGTTAAATCGTCTTCGTACCGTCTCTACACAAAATTGGAGAAATACTTATTCCATGTTACCCAAATATCATTCCTTGGATATCATATCTCTCCCACCGGAATATCCATGCAGGATGATAAAATCTCTACCATCCAAAATTGGTCAACCCCTAGGATTCTCGAATTTCTATCAAAAGTTTATAAAAGACTTCACAAGGATTACAAAACCTCTTTCTGAACTAACCAGTAAACGTTCTTCCTTCATCTGGATCACATAGGCAGATAACGCTTTCAAACACCTGAAAATGAGGTTTACCACAGCTCCTATTTTACATTTCCCTAACCCAGAATTTCAATACTTCCTCGAATTTGATGCTTTAGATTATGCTACTGGTGCAATTTTATCTTAAAGAAGGAAGCTCAATGATATGGTCCATCCAGTTGCCTTCTCCAGAATAATGAGTACAGCCGAATTAAATTATCCCATAGGAGAAAACTAATTGCTTACCATAAAACTCTCTCTTGAACACTGGAGACATCTCCTAGAGGGTATGTCATTACCAATTCTCATCTACACAGACCATAAAAACCTTGAATACCTGAAGACTAACAAAACTTTATCCAGCATACAACTCCGCTGAAGTTTGTTTTTAAGTCGATTCAATTATATTATCACGTACAGACCAGGTTCCTAGAATGGTAAGGCTGATGCCCTATCTAGAATGCAACCTAGACCTTTAAACAGCACAACTCAAACTTCAATCATTCCCATGGAAGATTTAATTTCCTTCACCACCACGATCCTATCTTCCCTAAAACAACTCCAACTATCTGATAAAACTATTCCACTAACACAACTCGCTATGGATTAAGACAATCTTTGCAGATACCAAGATACCAAGATAGACTGTATATACCACCTGATTTAAGAGAAGTTCTTAGATAATTACATGAATCACCTCTCTCTGGACAGCTAGGTATCCAAAAAACATTAGAACTCCTATTAAGGGATTTCTGGTGGCCACTTATGTCCAAAACAGTAACTGAGTGTATAAAAATGAGCTATTTGTTGTCAGAGTAAATCTTCCAGGTCTCATCCATATGGACTGCTACTCTCTTTACCCGTCTCCGATAGGTCCTGGAAAGATATAGCTCTCGATTTCATTGTTGACTTACCCAAATCATCAGGACACACTACTATTTTAGTAGTAGTTGACCCCTTCAGCAAGATGGCACACTTCATACCTTATCGATCTCTTCCAACAGCCAGACAAACTGTTCAACTTTTCATAGATCATATAGTAAGACTTTATGGACTACCTACCACTATAACTTCTGACTGCAGAAGTCAATTCACCTCCAGATTTTGGAGACAACTATGTGAATCACTTCAAATTACTCTCAGGTTCAGTACTACTTACCACCCTCAGTCAAACGGTCAGACGGAGTGGACTAATCAATGGCTTGAGCACTATCTTAGATATAATTTCAACAACTGCGTTCGCCTACATCAACTCTGTTAATACATCCACCAAACATTCACCTTTCTATGCAAACTACGGATTCCATCCTACCCATTTTACTCACCAGAGAGAACAAACCAATTCTCCATCAGTCAACGATACTGTAACCACCTTCAGTGAACTTTTCCATCATCTTCAAATGAATATCAAGTGTTCACAAAAAACTCAACAAGAACATTACAATAGGAGGAGACGGAAGCCTCCTGACTATAAGATTGGAGATCTGGTTTGGCTTTCCACTAGGAACCTCAAATTTCCCGTTCCATCAAAAAAACTGGGTAGCCTTTTATTGGACCCTTCCCAGTTGCTAGGATTCTCAACCCTAATGCAGTAACTTTGACACTCCCTGTTTCATACAGAATACACCCCACATTCCATGTGTCTCTTCTGAAGCCTTATATCCAGACCAGACAATCTCATGGGACTTCCACTACATCTCCAGTTCCTCTTAACACACTGCCAGAATATGAGATATACCATATTCTGGATTCTAGAATACGTAGAGGCGTTCTTCAGTATTTGAATCACTAGAAAGGCTACTCCTATGAGGAGGATTCGTGAGAGCCTACTTCTAATCTCTCTGCTCCCTGTAAAATCTCCCTTTTCCATAGGAGGAACCCTGGCAGACCTTGTATGTAATCCACGGAGTGGATCCTTCTGGGTGGGGCATACTGTCACGCTATCATCTGCCTACGAGTTAGCTGAACCTCTTTCTGGTTCTCTAACTACTTAAGCACCGCCTACCTTCTTACCTGTGCTTGGTAATCGTGTGTCATGCGTTAAGCACTGATTCAATTATCCAGCTTCCAAGTCGCAGCACATTAACCTCTTCTGAGTTTTGTCAGCAGTTAGGTAATTTGGCCTCCTATGTGATCGACAGCCAGATTTCTAAACAAACGGAATCATCCAGTGATTGCTCAATCTATAGCTTGTCTGATTGACAACAGCTGTTACCTCTCACTCCTTACTCTAAACAGCTCGGCTGCTTACACGGCTTCCCCCTGCATCCACAGCTGTCAACTGTGGATTGAGCTTGCATTCTATTGGCTGTTCCGATCAGCCAATAGAATGTGAGCTCAATCTGATTGGCTGATTGGATCAGCCAATCGGATTGAACTTGAATCGGATTGAACTTGAATCACGGCTTCCCCCTGCATCCACAGCTGTCAACTGTGGATTGAGCTTGCATTCTATTGGCTGTTCCGATCAGCCAATAGAATGCGAGCTCAATCTGATTGGCTGATTCAATCAGCCAATCAGATTTTTCCTACCTTAATTCCGATTGGCTGATAGAATCCTATCAGCCAATCGGAATTCGAGGGACACCATCTTGGATGACGTCACTTAAAGGAACATTCATTCATCGGAAGGAAGAGGATGTTCCGCGCCGGAGGTCTTGAAGATGGAGCCGCTCCTCGTCGGATGGATGAAGATAGAAGATGCCGCTTGGATGAAGATGTCTGCCGGTCCGGATGTCCTCTTCTGCCCGGATAGGATGAAGACTTCTGCCGTTCCGGATGTCCTCTTTTGGTCCATTGGTGCCCGGCTGGGTGAACACGGCTCAAGGTAGGGAGATCTTCAGGGGGGTAGTGTTAGGTTTATTTAAGGGGGGGTTTGGGTTAGAGTAGGGGTATGTGGGTGGGGGGTTTTAATGTTGGGGGGTGGTATTGTGGGGGTTTTTTACAGGCAAAAGAGCTGATTACTTTGGGGCATGCCCTGCAAAAAGCCCTTTTAAGGGCTGGTAATAGAGCTGTTAACTTTTGTAATTTAGATTAGGGTAGGGAATTTTTTTTATTTTGGAGGGCTTTGTTATTTTATTAGGGGGCTTAGAGTAGGTGTAATTAGTTTAAAATTCTTGTAATCTTTTTTTAATTTTTGTAATTTAGTGTTTGTTTTTTTTGTAATTTAGTTTAATGTATTTAATTGTATGTAATTGTATGTAATTTATTTAATTAATTTATTGCTAGTGTAGTGTTAGGTTTAATTGTAACTTAGGTTAGGATTTATTTTACAGGTAATTTTGTAATTATTTTAACTAGGTAGCTATTAAATAGTTAATAACTATTTAATAGCTATTGTACCTAGTTAAAATAAATACAAAGTTGCCTGTAAAATAAATATAAATCCTAAAATAGCTACAATATAATTATTCGTTATATTGTAGCTATATTAGGGTTTATTATACAGGTAAGTATTTAGTTTTAAATAGGAATACTTTAGTTAATAAGAGTTAATTTATTTCGTTAGATTAAAATTATATTTAATTTAGGGGGGTGTTAGGGTTAGGGTTAGACTTAGCTTTAGGGGTTAATACATTTATTAGAGTAGCGGCGAGGTCCGTTCGGCAGATTAGGGGTTAATACTTGAAGTTAGGTGGCGGCGATGTTAGGGAGGGCAGATTAGGGGTTAATACTATTTATTATAGGGTTTGTGAGGCGGGAGTGCGGCGGTTTAGGGGTTAATAACTTTATTAGAGTAGCGGCGAGGTCCGGTCGGCAGATTAGGGGTTAATAAGTGTAGGTAAGGTAGCGGCGACGTTGGGGGGGCAGATTAGGGGTTAATAAATATTATGTAGGTGTTGGCGATGTTAGGGGCAGCAGATTAGGGGTTCATAGGTATAATGTAGGTTGCGGCGGTGTCCGGAGCGGCAGATTAGGGGTTAATTGTGTAATGCAGGTGTCAGCGATAGCGGGGGCGGCAGATTAGGGGTTTATAAGTGTAAGGTTAGGGGTGTTTAGACTCGGGGTACATGTTAGGGTGTTAGGTGCAGACTTAAAAACTGTTTCCCCATAGGAAACAATGGGGCTGCGTTAGGAGCTTAACGCTGCTTTTTTGCAGGTGTTAGGTTTTTTTTCTGCCCAAACTGCCCCATTGTTTCCTATGGGGGAATCGTGCACGAGCACGTTTTTCCAGCTAGCCGCTACCGTAAGCAACGCTGGTATTGAGGGTTGAAGTGGCGGTAAATATGCCTTTACGCTCCCTTTTTGGAGCCTAACGCAGCCCTTCAGAGAACTCTAAATACCAGCGTTGTCTTAAGGGTGCGCTGGAAAAAAAAAAGCGTTAGCTACGCGGGTCTTTACCAACAAAACTCTAAATCTAGGGGTATGAAAGCTGCAACTAAGCTATCTGATTTCAAAACATGATTTTTACTAACACTTTGGGGTCAATTTCTCAAGCTCCGTATGGAGCTTGAAGGCTCTCCGGAAACAGAAATTATGAAGCAGCGATCTAAAGACTGCTGGTCCATAACCTGTCCACCTGTTCTGAGGAGGCAGACATAAAACAACCCGATCAAATACGATTGGGTCGATTGACACCCCCTGCTAGCGGCCAATCTGCAGGGGGCGGCATGGCACCAGCAGTTCACATTGCTGGTGCAATGATAAATGCCAGCAATGTATGCTGTCTGCATTTATCGATGTGCAGCAGACATGGAGGCCTATCTATCAAGCCGTCAACTATGCTGCATTCAACGGCACCAATACGCTCGTCTAACATCGCCTAACATCGCGGCCGCTGACCTGAATACACTCTTCTTATTTATTAAAAAAAGCTGCACACCAAGTACAGGGCAATGAGCATCGGACTGTTGTTAACTAATCTAAACTAATCGATCTCGCTGCTATTCGGCTTTTTCCCAACTTTATTTATACCCTGTCACTAAACAGCACCACTAAACTAAAATGTTTAACCACTATCCCACCGCTCCCGGACCCCACCGCAACTAAATAAAGTTATTAACCCCCATCCCGTTGCTCCCGGAGCCCACCGCAACTCTAATAAAGTTATTAACCCCTATACCTCCGCTCCCAGAGCCCACCGCAACTCTAATAAAGTTATTAACCCCTATCCCTCTGCTCCTGGAGCCCACCGCAACTCTAATAAAGTTATTAACCCTATCCCTCTGCTCTCGGACCCCTCTGCAAATAAATAAATGTATTAACCCCTAAACCCCTGGCCTCCCACATCACTACCACTTACTAAACCTATTAACCCCAAAACCGCCAGCCCCCCACATCGCCATAAACTAAATTAAGCTATTAACCCCTAAACCTAAAAATCCGCTAACTTTACATTAAATATTAACTCATCCCTATCTTATAATAAATTTAAACTTACCTTTAGAATTAAAATAAACTATATTAAACTACTAATAAATCTACCCTAACTATTATACTAAAATTACATTAAACTATATTAAACTATTAATTAACCTACCCTAACTATTATACTAAAATTACATTAAACTAACAATTAAATTAACTATATTACATATTTAAAAACCTAACCCTACTCAAGTTATTTAAATCTACAATTAAAAATTACTAAGTTACAAAAAAAACCCAACTAAGTTACACAAAATAAAAACACTAAGTTACACAAAATAAATTTTTTTTTATCAAATATTTAAACTAATTACACCTAATCTAATAGCCCTATCAAAATAAAAAAGCCCCCCCAAAATAAAAAGCTCTAGCCTACAATAAACTACCAATGGTCCTTAAAAGGGCCTTTTGAGGGGCATTGCCCCAAAGAAATCAGCTCTTTTACCTGTAAAAAAAAATACAAACACCCCCAACAGTAAAACCCACCACCCACACAACCAACACCCCCAAATAAAACCCTATCTAAAAAACCTAAGCTCCCCATTGCCCTGAAAAGAGCATTTGTATGGGCATTGCCCTAAAAGGGCATTTAGCTCTTTTTCAGCCCAAAGTCCCTAACCTAAAATTAAAACCCACCCAATAAACCCTTAAAAAAACCTAACACTAACCCCCGAAGATCTACTTACAGTTTTCGAAGACCGGACATCCATCCTCATCCAAGTGGCAGAAGTCCTCAGCGAAGCCAGCAGTAGTCTTCATCCAAGCGGGCCAAAGTCTTGATCCAAGCGGGCAGAAGTCTTCATCCAGACGGCATCTTCTATCTTCATCCTTCCAGCGTGGAGCGGCTCCATCTTCAAGACATCCGGCGTGGAGCATCCTCTTCTTCCAACGTCTGTTGCAGAATGAAGTTTCCCTTTAAATGACATCATCCAAGATGGTGTCCCTTAAAATCCTATTGGCTGTTGCAATCAGCCAATAGGATTGAGCTTTCATCCTATTTGTTGATCCAATCAGCCAATAGGATTGAGCTTGCATTCTATTGGCTGATTGCAACAGCCAATAGGATTTTTTTCCACCTTAATTCCTATTGGCTGATAGAATTCTATCAGCCAATTGGAATGTAAGGAACGCCATCTTGGATGACATCATTTAAAGGGAAACTTCATTCTGCAACAGACGTCGGAAGAAGAGGATGCTCCGCCCCAGATGTCTTGAAGATGGAGCCTCTCCAGGCCGGATGGATGAAGATAGAAGATGCCGTCTGGATGAAGACTTCTGCCCGCATGGATCAAGACTTCAGCACGCTTGGATGAAGACTTCTGCCAGCCTCGCTGAGGACTTCTGCCGCTTGGATGAGGATGGATGCCCGGTCTTCGAAAACTGTAAGTGGATATTCGGGGGTTAGTGTTAGGTTTTTTTAAGGAGTTATTGGGTGGGTTTTAATTTTAGGTTAGGGACTTTGGGCTGAAAAAGAACTAAATGCCCTTTTAAGAGCAATGCCCATACAAATGCCCTTTTCAGGGCAATGGGGAGCATAGGTTTTTTAGAAAGGTTTTTATTTGGGGGGTTTGGTTGTGTGGGTGGTGGGTTTTACTGTTGGGGGTGTTTGTATTTTATTTTACAGGTAAAAGAGCTGATTTCTTTGGGGCAATGCCCTGCAAAAGGCCCTTTCAAGGGCCATTGGTAGTTTATTGTAGGCTAGGTTTTTTTTTTATTTTGGGGGGCTTTTGTATTTTGATAGGGCTATTAGATTAGGTGTAATTAGTTTAAATATTTGATAATTTATTTTTTATTTTGTGTAACTTAGTGTTTTTTATTTTGTGTAACTTAGTGTTTTTTATTTTGTGTAACTTAGTTGTTTTTTTTTGTAACTTAGTAATTTTTAATTGTAGATTTAAATAACTTGAGTATGGTTAGGTTTTAAATATGTAATATAGTTAATTTAATTGTTAGTTTAATAGTTAGTAAATTTTAGTATAATAGTTAGGATAGGTTAATTAATAGTTTAATATAGTTTAATATAATTTTAGTATAATAGGGTAGGTTAATTAATAGTTTAATATAGTTTAATGTAATTTTAGTATAATAGTTAGGGTAGTTTAATTAATAGTTTAATATAGTTTATTTTAATTCTAAAGGCAAGTTTAAATTTATTATAAGATAGGGATGAGTTAATATTTAATGTAAAGTTAGCGGGTTGTTAGGTTTAGGGGTTAATAGTATAATTTAGTTTATGGTGATGTGGGGGGGCTGGCGGTTTAGGGGTTAATAGGTTTAGTAAGTGGTAGTGATGTGGGAGGTCAGGGGTTTAGGGGTTAATACATTTATTTAGTTGCGGAGGGGTCCGGGAGCGGCGGGATAGGGGTTAATAACTTTATTAGAGTTGCGGTGGGCTCCGGGAGCGGAGGGATAGGGTTTATACATTTATTAGAGTTGCGGAGGGGTCCGGGAGCGGCGGGATAGGGGTATAATACTTTTATTTAGTTGTGGTGGGCTCCTGGAGCGGCGGGATAGGGGTTAATATATTTTATGTAGGTGGCGGCGATGTCGGTGCAGCAGATTAGGGGTCTTTAGACTCGGGGGTTATGTTAGGGTGTTAGGTGTAAACGTAATTTGTTTTCTAGCATAGAAATCAATGGGATATCTGGCAGCATTGAACATGAGCTTTCACTGCTTTCAGACTCCCATTGATTTCTATGGCATCCGCGGCCTCCAGGTTGGTGGATTGAAAACCAGGTACGCTGGGCCGGAATAGTGGCGAGCGTAACTGTTAAAAGCTTGATAAATGGCAAAAGTTGTCAGATAGTGTCGAATTTGTATTCGGAACATCTGTAATGACGTAAGTATCGATCGTTGTCGGATTGAGACCGGTGGATCGTATGTTACGTCACAAATTTCAACTTTTGCCAGTCTGTAGGCTTTGATAAATGGGTCAAATCAGGCTCACCACAATTACGCTGCGGAATTCCAGCATATTTCAGGTTGAAGGCTTGATAAATATCCTTGAATTCAGATTGGGATGATGGCACCACTCATAAATGTTGTGTCGGGTCTCTTACCGTTCTGTAATAAGGTCAATGGCCCTGGTATTACATAATCATGTGTGGTTAGGTGCTATGTATCAATAAAGTTACGTTACAGATTGGTTAGCTAAAGAAACTAACCACAAGAAGATACTGTATAACCACTCACAAGACCCCAAATTGTTGGAGTTAGAAAAAGAATCACACAAATTAAAACATAAATCTTTATTTAAACTATTTAAAATCTGGGTTAGTTAAAACTAAAATGCTGGTCTAATATAACCTATTATTGTAATAAGTATACAATACCCAGGTTTCTCACTGGGAATCCCAGACCAGCATTTTAGTTTTGTGAGTGCTTATACAGTATCTTCTTGTGGCTTGATAAATATCCCTCATGATCCGCTATATCGGATCATGTCCGCTCGCACTTACATAAATTGACCCTCTGTACTGTAGTGTGAGGGAGAAATACAATCAAATAAAAAAATAAAATATTAAATGACGCCATTTGTAGATTAAAGAGTCCTGTACTGACTATAGGAGTCTGTCCATCCTGCCAAGATATGAATGGCATCTATATGGATACTGAGTGTTGAGGGTGACTTAGGTAAATTTCACACATATAAATGATTTGTTTTCTTGCCGAGTGAACAAAAGGGTGACATAAATAGAGCTTTGCTAAAACCTTATAAGGTGTGATTGGCCTATCGTATGTGGCAGTTTCTGGAGACCTCCCAGTTTTTTTTTCACAAACAGATACTTATCACAAGAAAATTCATTTTTGGGAGCTTCTCTGTTGAAAACTCTTTTGTGGCAGTGGTTTCTAACAAACAATACAATATAACATTGTGATCATATGAGAAACCCGGATCCCAATTCGACTGGTAATCAAAAAATCGTTTTCAGGAGCCATATCCAATACATTCTGATTGACAATATAATAACTTATCCTATCTTTTTGATTTAGGCTTAGCATATAAATCATATAGCAAGTAGAGGAAACATATATAAGAATATTACAGCTGGTCATCACACACATAAATGTTAACAATATGCCTGTTTAAAAATACCCCCATCCCACCTGTTACTCTTGCTTTTGGATTTCTAATATTGTCCCTTTCCTTTCTGAAAATTTGATCCTCCAATAACTTACTGTTATTTAAACAATGCTTTGGCAAATTAGCCACTATTCTCTGTCTTACCCTTTATCTTGTTTCTGACATCAAGGCTTTAAAGGGACATGAAACCCAAATTTTTTTCTTATATGATTTAGAAAGAGCATGCTATTTTAAACAACTTTCTAATTTAGTTCTATTATCTAATTTGCTTCATTCTCTTGATATACTTTGCTGAAAAGCATATCTAGATAGGCTCTATAGCTGCTGATTGGTTGCTGCACATAGATGCCTCGTGTGATTGGCTCACCCATGTGCATTGCTATTTCTTCAACTATGGATATCTAAAGAATGAAGCAAATTAGATAATAGAAGTAAATTGGAATGTTGTGTAAAATTGTATTCTCTACTTGAATCATGAAAGAACATGTTTGGGGTTAGTGTCCGTTTAAAGGGACAGTAAACACCAGAAATGTTGTTGTTTAAAAAAGTAGATAATTTTGCATAACCAACACAGTTATAATAATATACTTTTTACCTCTGTGGTTACCTTGTATCTATGCCTCTGCAAACTGCCCCTTTATTTCAGTTCTTTTGACAGACTTGCATTTTTAGCCAATCAATGCTGACTCCTAGGAGCTTCACGTGCCTGAGTTCAATGTTATCTATATGAAACACATAAACTAATGCCCTCTAGTGGTGAAAAGCTGTCAAAATGATTTAAGATTAGAGGCAGTCTTCAAGGTCTAAGAAAATAGTATATGAACCTCCTAGGTTTAGCTTTCAACTAAGAATACCAAGAGAACAAAGCAAAATTGGTAATAAAAGTAAATTGGAAAGTTGTTTAAAATTACATGCCCTATTTAAATCATGAATTTTTTTTTTTTTACTTTACTGTCCCTTTATACTATAATTACAAAATATTTTCACCAGGGGGACAACTTAGACCATGATTTTTCCAACAACTCATGCCTTGTAGACATTCTTCTTTCTCTATTCAATTACTCATCTTTTTAGTTTGTTTGTCTAAGGTTGTGTAAACCTTAAATTTTAAGCTCATTCTACAACAGGTACTGCAGCCTCTATAGTGTTCTTTAAATGTTGCCCTTTCCAATATATTGTGAATGCAGCAGACTGGTCTTCAGACTTTACTTTCCTCCAATTTTACTTCAAACCAGTTGACCATGTAACCTTTATTTTAGTTGAATAATTTTTCTTTAAACTTGCCAAATATGAATCTCTAGTCTTTTATATTAACCAGTATTAACAAGAAAATGTTTTACAGAATGTCTTCAACATCTATTTATGATTTCTTACATATGCACACTATGGCTATATGATTGGTCCATTTCTTCATAGTTAGCAAACAATCACCTAGATTACGAGTTTTGCGTTAGAGGCTGTGCGGTGCTAACGAGCAGTTTAAGCTCACCGCTCACTTGCAGACATCGCTGGTATTACAGGTTTTTACAAACCTGGCGTTAGCCGCAAAAAAGTGAGCGAAGTGCAAAATGTTGCTCCACATCTCACTTCAATACCAGCGCTGCTTACGTTAGGGGTGAGCTGCTAAAATGTGCTCGTGCACGATTTCCCCATAGGAATCAATGGGGGAGAGCCGGCTGAAAAAAAACCTAACACCTGCAAAAAAGCAGCGTAAAGCTCCTAACACAGCCCCATTGATTCCTATGGGGAAAGAAAAGTTATGTCTACACCTAACATCCTAACATGAACCCCAAGTCTAAACACCTCTAATCTGACACTTATTAACCCCTAATCTGCCGCCCCGACATCGCCGACACCTACATTATACTTATTAACCCCTAATCTGCCGCTCTGGACACCGCCGCCACCTATATTATACTTATGAACTCCTAATCTGCCGCCCCTAACATCACCTTATTTATTAACCCCTAATCTGCTGCCCCCTATGTCGCTGCAACCTACCTACATTTATTAACCCCTAATCTGCCGCCCCCAACGTCGCCACCACTATAATAAAGTTATTAACCCCTAAACCTAAGTCTAACCCTAACACCCCCTAACTAAAATATAATTTAAATAAATCTAAATAAAATTACTACCATTCACTAAATTATTCCTATTTAAAACTAAATACTTACCTTTAATATAAACCCTAAGTTTTCTATAATATAACTAATAGTTACAGGCAAGTTTTTATTTATTTTAACTAGGTACAATAGTTACTAAATAATTATTAACTATTTAATAACTACCTAGTTAAAATAAAGACAAATTTACCTGTAAAATAAAACCTAACCTAAGTTACACTAATACCTAACCTAGCCCTACAATTAAATTAATTACCTAAATTAAATACAATTAATTACAATTAAAAAAATGTATCTAAAGTAAGAAAAAAACACTAAATTACAGAAAATAATAAACAAATTACAAGATTTTTAAACTAATTACACCTAATCTAATCCCCCTAACAAAATAAAAAAGCCCCCCCAAAATAAAAAAAATCCCTACCCTACACTAAATTACAAATAGCCCTTAAAAGGGCCTTTTGCAGGGCATTGCCCCAAAGTAATCAGCTCTTTTACCTGTAAAAAAAATTACAGTCCCCCCCAACATTAAAACCCACCACCCACATAACCAACCCTACTCTAAAACCCACCCAATCCCCCCTTAAAAAAAACCTAACACTAACCCCATGAAGATCACCCTACCGGGAGATGTCTTCACCCAACCGGGCAGAAGTGGACCTCCAGATGGGCAGAAGTCTTCATCCAACCGGGTAGAAGTGGTCCTCCAGATGGGCACAAGTCATCCAATCAGTCAATAGGATTGAGCTGGCATTCTATTGGCTGTTCCAATCAGCATCAGCCAATAGGATTTTTTCTACCTTAATTCCGATTGGCTGATAGAAAACTCTACAATTTACCACTTAAATCAAATAAGAATAGCGATCACTTAAACCCATGTTTTCTCAGCAATATACACATCACCTATTACTGTATTATTTGATATAAAATAAGGAAAGTGCATCCTGACTCTTATAAAGAATGTGTAACCCTTATGGATATAAGAACTGATGTGGAATAAAGGTTTATTATATTCTTTGTCTTATTTTCCCATAGAGGAAAGAGAAAAAAAAATAGGGGGAGGGAGGAAGGTAGAAGGAGAAAGTAAAGGGAAGGTGTTAGCTGTTTCAGTAGCTAGAGTGGTACAAACATGTCTCTTGTGAGTGAGGTTCTATCTTTTTACATTTTCTCACAATTTGTAATTTCAGATTTGATAATCAATCACAATTGAATGAATTCATTTATATCACTTATTAACTTTCACTCTATAGACATTTTATTTAGATTTTAAATTAATTTTGGGTGCTCACTATCTAATGGTGTGTGTGTGTGGGGGGGTATTCCCACTTTTCTTCTCTTTTAAATTTTGTTTTTGTTAAACACTCATCAACTATCATTTTAATAAAAAAGGAAAGAAAAATGAGGAACGGAAACAATAAAAATCCATATTTCACTTTTAATCTCCATTCTATAAAACACGTATTACATTTTATTTAAACTCAGCTCCTAAAGAAATTCATAATTAACATGCAATTACTAAAGGATTATACAATTTAGATACATTTTTTTGCTACCCCCCTTTTCTTAGCCTTGGGGGTTCCATCTTGGCTACATATGGAATTATAGTTCTTTTTAGATTTAGTTTTCTTTATTTGTTTAGGTTTTGTTTTACTTATTTTATGAGATGAGCTTAATTTGCTGATTATAAGGAAATGCTCACTAAATTACTTAGACAAAAGCAGAGATATTTTTTTTTACAGGAGAATCATTTAAATAATTACAAACATGATAAATGAAAAGAGAATGAGTTAAAGAAGTAATATATGACTCATATCACAGTAAAATTATAGTAGAAGTGTGGAAATTCTTGTCAAGAACTGATTACATTATGAGATTTTAGATAAAGTAATAGGACCCCAAGGGAGATGTGTTATCGTTTGAATTCCCATTAAAAAAAAAATATGATTAGTTTATGCAATATTTATGGGCCTAATAAAAACGAATAATTTTGGGAAAATTTGATTAAAAACTTAATAGAACACATGGCTACTCAAATTATTGTGGATGGATATTCTAATTTTCTTTGATATCATGAACTTGGATAACATGAACTTGGATTAATTGATGGATGGAAACATAACAATACAGACCGACAAAAATGTATCTATTCTTCAAAAACTATTAATTCTTTGTTCAAGTCAATAAACCAGATGCTAATGAAATAATTATCTCAAATCATGCTCTAATTGAATTAAATAAATAAAAATATTAATACTTTGACTATGGAATGGCATATGTTTTGTTTCTTACTTTTATTGTAAACATTTGTATTCTGTTAGTTTGTTTAATAAAAAGCAAATAAGTTAAAAAAATAAATACATTCCTAGATATCTCAAACTCTTTTAAGTCTTTTTTGTGGGAGATATGGTATTTAGTTCTTAAAAATAATTATTGTCATAAAGATAATCCTAAATTATAGTCCAAAACAGGAAAAAGCCATGATCAGGGGTAATAACATTGACTATCATGCTAAGATTAAGAAATTGAAGGAAGTGCTAAAATCAAGACATATTTAAAGCTTTAATGAATTTATAGCCTAAAAATGTAATACCTTTTTAAGACAAAAATCAGCAAGAGATATAAGGAAATTATAGATTTGGTATTAAAGATCCAGAGCTCTTTGCAACAGATTCTATCACTGAATGCTGCATACAAGATTTTGACAGATTGTGTACCTAAAGAATTTGAGAAATATTACACAAATGTATATTCCTATCAAATTCAATTGTTTTCCCACAACTTTCACTAGAATAATTGGAAATTTTGAATGCTCCAATTACCACTAAACAAGTAAGACTATACTAAAAATGCCAAATAATAAATCACCTGGTCCAGACGGCCTTCTAGCAGAGTTTTACGAATTATTATAATCTCAGCCCTCATTTTTTCTGATAAGCCTTTTTAATGAATATGTTTTGTCTGATCTGTATCTCTCACAATCTTTTAATGAAGCTAAAATAATTGTAATTTTAAAAGAGGGCAAAGTTCCTTATTTTGTAACCTCTTGTGGCCAGATATTACTATTGAATGAAAAATGTAATAGTCTGGCTAAAATTCTAGCAAATAGATTGGAATTTTTCCTTCTGCCCATTTTACATAAAGACAAAGCAGGTTTTATTCATTCACATTCCTCTGCTAAAATATGAGCTTTATATTGCAAATTCAGAATTATTTTTGACAGTATAATAGCCGCTCAGATTCTTTGGCTCTACTAGAAGTCTTCTTGCTGGCACTTGATGCAGAGAAGGCATTTGACAGCGCCAAATGGCACTATTTAAAGCATACTATGCGATTGTTCAATATCTGTGGTCCTGTCTCTTACTTTACTAAAAAATGTATATCTCGCCTATTGTTTTGATCTCATTATTGAATGGTATATCTTCTAAAAAAATAAACCTCAAAGAGGAAACTGCCAAGGCTGCCCTTTATCACCTCTACCTTTTAATTTAGGACTTGAACCTCCAGTATTTAAATTACACCAAGTTTTTACAGGTAAAACCATCAGCAATAAACACTTCCAACTTTATAAGCAGATGATATGCTCCTTTTTATTTAGGATCCAATCAAATTTATCATGAATATCATTCCTCCAATAACAAATTTTGGATCTTGGATCAAGCAGGAATCTTGGGTCTACATCTGATACTTTTGGGCTTGGTTAGCAGTCTGAGAATCAGCACAATGTTATTTAAAAATAAGCAAAATTATTCATTGTTACAATAACACTCCCAGATGGGCAATATTAATGGAACATCTACAAAACAATTATGCAAAGAAAAATCTAGTATACAGTGTCCCTTTAATAACTTATTTTATCTCCCAGATACTCATAAGATTGCCTATTTACAAGTTGTTTATTATATATCAAGAATATCCCTTGATTTGGAATTCTCCTTTCCACAAGACCTTTTATTTTTTCTACAATAATACATTTACAATGTAAGAAATCTTCAGTACGTTAATAAGAGCAATATCTCCTAAGGTACAAGAGGAGTTGGTAAAGAAATGGGTTAAGGAATTAAAATTAGAATTAACAGCAGATATGCTTATAAAGATTGACAAATTAAAAAATCAAATTGCTTCGGACTCTTACTTGGAAACTTGGATGTGCATTTTGTTCCCATCTGTTGTTCACTTTCTCCCACATAGCCTTGTAGAACATGTGAATTTGGTTGGTGTGACTATTTGATGAGTGTTTCCAGGCCTTTTTATCTCAAAACTTTTTTGACTGGAACATTTTGTGATGTGGATTTGATTGCGGGTGTGTGGCTCAGTCCCCATGTCTCGCTATTTAAAAGCTGACAAAGTTGAATCATTCTTATTTTTATTTTATTTATCCTGAACTGTTTTCAAGTATTTTTCGTGTTTTTTATTCTTTTTACGAGTCGACTACGGAGGGAATTTTCTTTTAAATTTAAAATAATTTTGTACTGTAAGCTTTTGCAGGTTTTTATGTGACAACCCTACTCAGAAGCAAATTCTTACACCCTTTTTAAAATCAGAATATGTAACACAGAGCTCTTCCCTTAATCATGTAACTTGAAAGAAATCTTGAACTATTTTACATGGACGGGCTACCAGATTGAACACCATAGTCTAATCACATATTGTACTGTACTACTGTATTACATCAGAAAGAATCAATTTTCTTATCATAGCTTTTTTGACTGTAACAACCACTTAGATGTGGATTTTGTTGTGGGTGAGTGGCTCATTGTCTCGCTCCCAACTAGACTTGTGGAATGGGTGAATTTGTTTGGTGTGGCTTTTGGGAAGTGAGCATTCTGGACCTTTTTAGCAAAAAAATGCTTTTTTGATTAGAAATGGACACTTGGAAGTGGATTTTGTGTCCATTCGTTGTTCACTTTATCCCTTTTAATTTAGCACTTGAACCTCCAGTATTTAAATTACACCAACTTTTTTACAGGTATAACCATCAGCAATAAACAGTTCCAACTTTCTTTATATGCAGATGATACTTGGGCATACAAATCTCAAATAAACTAAATTTATGTTAAAGTCGAATTTGGGAAAGATAATAGAAAATATGGAAAATCTTATAAATGGAAAAAACTCCCAGTCTCGCTAATTGGGAGGATTCACCCAATCACAATAATGGTACTTCTGAAATTCCTGTACCCCCTGAGTATTCTTCAATTGTTTCTAGCTAAAAAAAAAAATGTATTACTAGGATAAATAAGGCTATTACATTCTTTTTATGGTCAAGGAAAAAAGAGCTTGCATAAAAGTTACAATCTAGCGTCATCTGCTAGACTTGCTATAGACTGGATTTGGAGTTTTGAGCAATTTCATATACCAGAGATAGCAAAATTTAGGGACTTTATCTTTTTTTTATTTATAATTTTTATTGAGTTTTAGAAGTAACAAGAAAAGAATTAAAGGCAATACAAAGTATCAAAAAGAAGGTACATTCTCATTTAGGGTTAGTTATCAGTTCATAAAAGTCAGTTTTTTAAGAGTCATTGCCTCAGGCTGGTAGCTGTGGAATGTAGATCTGTTAATAACAGTTCCTTATTATTTGACACCAGTAGTGCAAATAATGTATTGCAAATGTGCAGGAATACAAAAAAATAAGTTTAACAAAAATAACTGGTGGTGCCAATCACTCGGTCCGCTAAGAACTGCACTGTTCTAGACCTCATTCAGGGATGCTCGAAAGGTCTGTCTACTGGATTCCCAGTTTAATTTTATATCTTGATAGATATCAAGTTGTTGATCTTGAGGTATCTCCATACTCCTTTAAAACTATAATGTTTTCCATGAGTTGTAACCACATAGTTGCCATTGGAATTGTTTGTGATTTCCTTAATGAGGCTATGAGAGATTTAGCTGCATTCAGGGAAAATTGGATGAGAAGAGAATTTATTTTTATCGTATATTGTACACTCTAATACAAATGATATTCTTAAAGTGTTGGTAAATCCAAGCGTAAAACAAATGCTAGGATTTACCATCACTAAAAATAAACATTCAGCTTCAGTCATCATTTACTAAAGAAAACGTGTTAATCACACCCTATCTGTGCCTAAACTATATCTCTAATTCAGCGCCTCTGGCTCTCCACAGCACAGCGCTATTCTTCAATGAGGTGACGTTTCCATCTCTAAACCAATAGCCGTGTGTGTCAACTGATAGTGTTCTGTATCCACACACGGCTATTGATTTAGAGGTGGAAACATCACCTCCTTGTAGAAGAGTGCTGTGCCATGGGCGGCCGGAGGCGCTGAGTTAGCGATATGCTTTTGGCACAGATGGGGTGAGATTAACACTTTTTTTTAGTAAATGATGACTGAAGCTAATCTTTATTTTTAGTAATAGTAAATCCTAGCATTTGTTATACGCTTGGATTTACCATCCAATTGTCTCTTATTAAACACAAAGAATCCTATGTCTGAAGTTCCGTAATTTTCACTGATGATGTCTCAATGAGGGGTCGTGTATGAAGCCCCTCTGTGTCAATTTACAGTGTTTGTGATGTATACTATACAGTATAACAGCAGCACTGTTTATAATAAACAGAACAAACTTAGACTATATTGTGTGTGCGTGTCCGAATTTGCTCTCCAAGGCCTTGTATGGTGAATTATTCAGTACCAGGGCAATAGCGGTAAAGAGATAAGTGGTACCCCAGCCCTAAGAGAAACTCTAAAAGCAGGTCTATTGTGAGAAAACATGTCTCGGACGATGTGATTACTTAGGATGCTATTTGGATAGCCATGTTAATGGTTCAAGCCAAAAGGTTGTAGCATTTAATCTTTATAGGGTTAATAAACTCTTTTAAGGTTGATAAATTACCTGACTTTATATTGAGCAATAATAATTTATCAACTGCTGTTAATTAGTTAGATCCATAATTATGTACCAAGGGGAGAAATAAGCTATAAGTAATATGACTGTATTAAGTGTAATTATTATTTCTCTTGTGGCTATATTAATTAGGTCTTGACTCTTATAATTCATTAATAGCTGTCCCTAATTGGCCTCAACAGAGAAGACTAGATCAGGGAAACTTAACAAAACAGTGGCACCCATTACTTCATGGAGACTAAAATTTTAACTTATTTGTTTAATATTTAAACAACTAATTTAAATTTAACAAATACATCTGCATATTATTCTTATATAAATTTCTGCTTTGAATACATCACTCTATTTATATAGTGTTTAATGTCCCTTTAACCTTTTTAAGTGTGCATGTTGAACCGTTGTTGTCCTTCAGTGCGAATAATGACCACGTTTTGTCAGCCCAAGTAGTCTCCCTTCTGATTCTTATCCTGGGATTCCTATGACATGCAGCTATAGAAAGAGACTGCAATCTCCTTTCATATTTCCAGCTGAAGGCAGAACTACAGTGATATCACCCCATGGTTAATATCACGGGTACCGAGGACTCACTGCAATAGTGAGTCTTCAGCTGGGGGAGGGATTTTAAAGTCTAGGCCACTTTAGAAAGAGAGGAGGTTATATGACTTTGTAAGATACAAGTAATTGCAATAAAAATGACAATAACCTACAACAGTTTACCCTGGGGCGCAGGGCTCTAATGGAGCCCCTATCTCCCTTGCTGTTTGTGCTAAAGGACGTTACACCTCATTTGAAAGAGGAGAA
This sequence comes from Bombina bombina, assembly GCF_027579735.1. Classification (NCBI taxonomy): domain Eukaryota; kingdom Metazoa; phylum Chordata; class Amphibia; order Anura; family Bombinatoridae; genus Bombina; species Bombina bombina. The sequence continues at coordinate 544,090,686 of NC_069501.1, read as the reverse complement.
TCACAATACCGCTCACATGAAAGAGGGTATTATTCATATTTATATGAGGGATCTCATGCCCCTTTAGATATCAGGTAATTTCAATAAAAATTACAGTCACCTGTATACTAGATGCCTTTTATATAAAGATAGTAGGGGGCACATGAGAGCTAAAATAATAATGCAGGCATTTACTATGTATATATTATGCCACACCAGGTTCAAAAGCAATAATCTTCAGCAGAAGGTTCCACATGCATTTTTTAAAAAAACAACCAGTTTTTTCACAATAAAACAAACAAATGAATGTACCACATGGCATAGTTTACCCCAATATTCAAAGTCAAAAGTGTGGGTAAAACAGAAGAGGTACAGCACCCACATTGGAGCAGTGTCTCAGCTCACTGAACTCCTGAATCGTCACTCTTGTATGAAACTAAAAATGTAGAAGCCACCTATATACAGGTGGCCCTCGGTTTACAATGGTTCAATTTACACCGTTTCAGAATAACAACCTTTTTTTCAGGTTGTGACTGCTATTGAAAAGCACTGAGAAGCAGTGCATTTATTAAAATAGCCAGTAGGTGGGGCTGTCTGCTTTTGTTGCAGCAAAGCCAAGCAAGCTGAAATTAATCAGTTTAACCAGACCTGAGCTATCGAGCAGATTTCAAAGGAACGAGATCTATAAATCAGTCTAGATTGGAATGCATAGAAAGAACTGTTTGCAGAAAAATGCAAGTGAAGTCTGTGTTGTGTAATTTTTTTATTAGGTTTATAATGCTGTTTAACAAATGTTTTTGTTCATTTAACTTAGTTTAATTATATATTCTGTGTTGTGTGATTACTTTATTAGGTTTATAATTCTGTTTAGCAAATGTTTTTGTTCATTTAACTTAGTTTAATTATATATTCTGTGTTGTGTGATTATTTTATTAGGTTTATAATTCTGTTTAGCATTTAAAGTCTTCATTTCAAAGCTTTAAAAATAATGTATTAGGTGTTACTTATGACAATTTTGAGAGGGGCCTGGAACCTATCTCCCTCACTTCCCATTGACTTACATTATAAACTGGGTTTCAATTTACAACGGTTTCGATTTTCAACCATTCCTTCTGGAACCTAACCCCGGCGTAAACTGAGGGCTACCTGTAATTTTTCAAATTTATTAAAAACATAATAAAAAGCCCACTTGTGGCAACAAGTAACAGGAATTGCAATAGTTTTCTCAGCTAGTAGTGCCTTTTCTTTAGATCTTTTATGGTGCTCTGGGCATTAAAATAGCCCAGGTGACTATCAACTGATCACCATGACAACAATAATCACCTGACAGAACCATAGTTATCTGGAACAACATCAGAGTCTTGTGTTATCCTCTACATTGCCCCTCCCAAAATATAGAGAGAAACTTGAGACTCCTTATTTGAAACCACAATCCTCATCTTTTAAATGTGTAGAACTGTGTCTGTCCATGTGCTAGATATTTGTCATAATAATAATAAATACCTCCACAATTGAAACATATCATAAGAACCCACATTTGAAAGAATGAGGTCACATAATTCAAAAGGGGGGTTTCCATTGTCTTTTAGCCATCATACGACATAGTAATAATGGTCAACTAGCTTATACATTTTTCAGAACTAAGAAAAAAAATTAGGAATCAAAATAAATGGATGAATTTAAAAATAGATGATATTTAGTGATTTGCTATATAGGATTATTTTAGTACAACTATTTTATGTTGTTTTGTTTTTTTATATATTCTGGACAGGTGTAGGAACACATACATTGTCAAAATACTCATTTTCTGTGTAAATTTTAAGAGGGTGACTAGTGAGTTAAATAATAAACGCTATCTTCTTATTTTTAATTGTTAAATTTAATTTAAGAGTATAGTTTTAAAACCCTAAATTATGTTCTCTTAGCAAAATGATGCAGACAAGAAAATGTAGGTGTGACATATTTAGGAAATTATTATTCTTGTGCTGCTATTTACTATCGCCTAGATTTAGAGATTTGTCGGTAACGACCCGCGTAGCTAACGTTGGCTTTTTTCTGGCCGCACCTTTTAAATACCTCTGGTATTGAGAGTTCACAGAATGGCTGCGTTAGGCTCCAAAAAGGGAGCGTACAGGCATATTTACTGCCACTGCAACTCTCGATACCAGAGTTGCTTACGGACGCGGCCAGCTTCAAAACGTGCTCGTGCACGATTCCCCCATAGAAAACAATGGGGCTGTTTGGGCAGAAAAAAAACCTAACACCTGCAAAAAAGCAGCGTTAAGCTCCTAACGCAGCCCCATTGTTTCCTATGGGGAAACAGTTTTTAAGTCTGCACCTAACACCCTAACATGTACCCCGAGTCTAAACACCCCTAACCTTACACTTATAAACCCCTAATCTGCCGCCCCCGCTATCGCTGACACCTGCATTACACAATTAACCCCTAATCTGCCGCTCCGGACACCGCCGCAACCTACATTATACCTATGAACCCCTAATCTGCTGCCCCTAACATCGCCAACACCTACATAATATTTATTAACCCCTAATCTGCCCCCCCAACGTCGCCGCTACCTTACCTACACTTATTAACCCCTAAAAAAAACCTAACACCTGCAAAAAAGCCGCGTTCAGCTCCTAACGCAGCCCCATTGTTTCCTATGGGGAAACACTTCCTACGTCTGCACCTAACACTCTAACATGTACCCCGAGTCTAAACACCCCTAACCTTACACTTATTAACCCCTAATCTGCTGCCCCCGCTATCGCTGACCCCTGCATATTATTTTTAACCCCTAATCTGCCGCTCCGTACACCCCCGCCACCTACATTATCCCTATGTACCCCTAATCTGCTGCCCTAACATCGCCGACCCCTATATTATATTTATTAACCCCTAATCTGCCCCCCACAACGTCGCCTCCACCTGCCTCCACTTATTAACCCCTAATCTGCTGAGCGGACCGCACCGCTATTATAATAAAGTTATTAACCCCTAATCCGCCTCACTAACCCTATAATAAATAGTATTAACCCCTAATCTGCCCTCCCTAACATCGCCGACACCTAACTTCAAACATTAACCCCTAATCTGCCGACTGGAGCTCACCGCTATTCTAATAAATGTATTAACCCCTAAAGCTAAGTCTAACCCTAACACTAACACCCCCCTAAGTTAAATATAATTTAAATCTAACGAAATTAATTAACTCTTATTAAATAAATTATTCCTATTTAAAGCTAAATACTTACCTGTAAAATAAATCCTAATATAGCTACAATATAAATTATATTTATATTATAGCTATTTTAGTATTTATATTTATTTTACAGGTAACTTTGTATTTATTTTAACCAGGTACAATAGCTATTAAATAGTTAAGAACTATTTAATAGCTAAAATAGTTAAAATAATTACAAAATTACCTGTAAAATAAATCCTAACCTAAGTTACAATTAAACCTAACACTACACTATCAATAAATTAATTAAATAAACTACCTACAATTACCTACAATTAAACCTAACACTACACTATCAATAAATTAATTAAATACAATATCTACAAATAAATACAATGAAATAAACTAACTAAAGTACAAAAAATAAAAAAGAACTAAGTTACAAAAAATAAAAAAATATTTACAAACATCAGAAAAATATTACAACAATTTTAAACTAATTACACTTACTCTAAGTCCCCTAATAAAATAACAAAGACCCCCAAAATAAAAAAATGCCCTACCCTATTCTAAATTACTAAAGTTCAAAGCTCTTTTACCTTACCAGCCCTGAACAGGGCCCTTTGCGGGGCATGCCCCAAAGAATTCAGCTCTTTTGCCTGTAAAAAAAACACATACAATACCCCCCCTCAACATTACAACCCACCACCCACATACCCCTAATCTAACCCAAACCCCCCTTAAATAAACCTAACACTAAGCCCCTGAAGATCTTCCTACCTTATCTTCCCCATACCAGGTTCACCGATCGATCCAGAAGAGCTCCTCCGATGTCTTGATCCAAGCCCAAGGGGGGGCTGAAGATGTCCATGATCCGGCTGAAGTCTTCATCCAAGCGGGAGCTGAAGAGGTCCATGATCCGGCTGAAGTCTTCATCCAAGCGGGAGCTGAAGAGGTCCATGATCCGGCTGAAGTCTTCTATCAACGGCATCTTCAATCTTCTCCGACGCGGAACATCCTGCTGGCCCGACGGACTACCGACGAATGAAGGCTCCTTTAAGGGACGTCATCCAAGATGGCGTCCCTCGAATTCCGATTGGCTGATAGGATTCTATCAGCCAATCGGAATTAAGGTAGGAAAATTCTGATTGGCTGATGGAATTAGCCAATCAGAATCAAGTTCAATCCGATTGGCCGATCCGATCAGCCAATCAGATTGAGCTTGCATTCTAGTGGCTGATCGGAACCGTCGGGCCAGCAGGATGTTCCGCGTCGGAGGTCTGCAAGATGAAAATGGATCCGGAAGAAAGAAGATTGAAGATGCCGTTGATAGAAGACTTCAGCCGGATCATGGACCTCTTCAGCTCCCGCTTGGATGAAGACTTCATCCGGATCATGGACCTCTTCAGCTCCCGCTTGGATGAAGACTTCAGCCGGATCATGGACATCTTCAGCCCCCCGCTTGGGCTTGGATCAAGACATCGGAGGAGCTCTTCTGGATCGATCTTTGTTATTTTATTAGGGGGCTTAGAGTAGGTGTAATTAGTTTAAAATTGTTGTAATATTTTTCTGATGTTTGTAAATATTTTTTTATTTTTTGTAACTTAGTTCTTTTTGATTTTTTGTACTTTAGTTAGTTCATTTCATTGTATTTATTTGTAGATATTGTATTTAATTAATTTATTGATAGTGTAGTGTTAAGTTTAATTGTAGGTAATTGTAGGCATTTTATTTAATTAATTTATTGATAGTGTAGTGTTAGGTTTAATTGTAACTTAGGTTAGGATTTATTTTACAGGTCATTTTGTAATTATTTTAACTATTTTAGCTATTAAATAGTTCTTAACTATTTAATAGCTATTGTACCTGGTTAAAATAAATACAAAGTTACCTGTAAAATAAATATTAATCCTAAAATAGCTACAATGTAATTATAATTTATATTGTAGCTATATTAGGATTTATTTTACAGGTAAGTATTTAGCTTTAAATAGGAATAATTTATTTAATAAGAGTTAATTAATTTCGTTAGATTTAAATTATATTTAATTTAGGGGGGTGTTAGTGTTAGACTTAGCTTTAGGGGTTAATACATTTATTAGAATAACGGTGAGCTCCAGTCGGCAGATTAGGGGTTAATGTTTGAAGTTAGGTGTCGGCGATGTTAGGGAGGGCAGATTAGGGGTTAATACTATTTATTATAAGGTTAGTGAGGCGGATTAGGGGTTAATAACTTTATTATAATAGCGGTGCGGTCCGCTCGGCAGATTAGGGGTTAATAAGTGTAGGCAGGTGGAGGCGACATTGTGGGGGGCAGATTTGGGGTTAATAAATATAATATAGGGGTCGGCGGTGTTAGGGGCAGCAGATTAGGGGTACATAAGGATAACGTAAGTAGCGGCTCTTTGCGGTCGGCAGATTAGGGGTTAATTATTGTAGGTAGCTGGCGGCGACGTTGTGGGGGGCAGGTTAGGGGTTAATAAATATAATATAGGGGTCGGCGGTGTTAGGGGCAGCAGATTAGGGGTACATAAGGATAACGTAGGTGGCGGTCGGCAGATTAGGGGTTAAAACATTTTAATCTAGTGGCGGCGATGTGGGGGGACCTCGGTTTAGGGGTACATAGGTAGTTTATGGGTGTTAGTGTACTTTAGAGCACAGTAGTTAAGAGCTTTATAAACCGGCGTTAGCCCAGAAAGCTCTTAACTACTGACTTTTTTCTGCGGCTGGAGTTTTATCGTTAGAATTCTAACGCTCACTTCAGCCACGACTCTAAATACCGGAGTTAGAAAGATCCCATTGAAAAGATAGGATACGCAATTGACGTAAGGGGATCTGCGGTATGGAAAAGTCGCGGCAGGAAAGTGAGCGTTAGACCCTTTCCTGACTGACTCCAAATACTGGCGGTAGCCTAAAACCAGCGTTAGGAGCCTCTAACGCTGGTTTTGACGGCTACCGCCAAACTCTAAATCTAGGCCTATGAATTCCATAGAAAATTATACAAAATGTAATATTTTTCTTTCTACATTTTATGTGGTGTATTTTTTAAATTTTAAAATACTTTGTCTTAAAATGCTTTGTCTATTGAAAAAGACTAGGTATAATTTGCGTGGGCAATTAAAAAAAAAAAACAGTTTAAATTTATGTGTAAATGTAATGAGGAACAAACAGTTATAACATTTCTATTATAGTGGGGTGAAAATGTCTCAGCAGAGAAAGGGTTAATGATTTAAGAATTTAGTAGAAAATGAAAAAAACAGTAGCAAGTGATTAATTAAGTTCATCAGAGGTTAAAGACAAAAAAAAACTCACTCTTTCATGAAATTCATCAAAAAGTAAAAACACCAATAATAGTTTAATTAAATTCTAAAAGAGATCAATAAAAATATATTTTGACTATGTTTTCAGTATATAAAAATAGATATTCAATATTAGCCTGTGGTGTATTTTCTTTCTTTCTAAATCAATCATTTATAAATAGGTTAATAACAGTTCTTTTAATTTTTAACTTCTATTATTAGTTTTTACACTACATTACATACTGTATATGTCTGCCCACTATGTACGATTGCTGGATATATTTATGGCTGCTGTGTTTTGATTTATTGATACATTAAATTATGCCATCTCCATTTTGGATTACTGGGTATATACATGCCCTGTGTGTCTTTTTACTGAAAATGTGTTTGCCATTTCATTGTTTTATTATTGTGTATATGATATATCATGCATATAGGATTATTTATATTGGGGTCAATTTCAGTCTTTCTGAACCCAGTTTATTGGCTCACAATCTGTGTTTTTTCATGTTCTGAGTGATCAAAATACAACCGATAACAACATTTCCATATTTGAAAAACTTCAGATTGGATAGGAGCAAATAGAGGGAAAATTGCACATACAATCAATGCATAAGCAGCAATGGCTTTAGTGAACTCAGTCCTCCCAACCACAGGTTTTGCATTTTATTTTAGCAACAAAATGGACACCTTAAATTCAACACACAATAGGTAGACTTCTTGACGTGTTTGACAGTATTCAAAGACAATTTGCAAATAATTCTATCATGTTGTGTTTGTGCAATATACTGCATTTTACACACATATATATAAATATATATATATATATATATATATATATATATATCCTAGATTAATTAAACCTATATTCATCAATATTATAAAGTCCCTCAATAGTATGTGCGACAGACATTTACATATGTGTATGTATTTTAAGGGACATGAAACTCAATTTTTTTTTAATGGTTCAGATAGAGAATACAATTTTAAATAACTTTCCAATTTACTTAAATTTGCTAATTTGATTAGATCTCTTGGTATCCTTTACTGAAAAGGATACCTAGGTAGGCTCAGGGTCTGGGAGCTAGATGCCGATTGGTGGCTACACATAGGATACCAAGAGAATGAAGCAAAATTGACAATAGAAGTAAATTGAAAAGTTGTTTTAAAATATATGTTGTATTATGCATCATAAAAGAAAATGTTTAGAGTTTTATGCCTCTTTAATAGACAGATACATAATATATTGTACAGCACAACCTTAACATCAATAAATGGCATTGCACTCTTAATATCTTTGTTTTTATTTCAAATTGTGGTATTGTAAAAGACGGTATACTCCTATTTGGAAACAGGGGTTTTCTCGGCAATCACATCATTGTGAGCATGAATTAATTATTTATCATCAATCTTTTTTTGTTTAAAACCACAATATTCTTAAAGTTATAGAAATTCAGCAAAGAGAAATGACGTACAATGAAAGTGAGGTTTAGAAATCACCATCTGTACAGTGGGTTCTGCAACTTTGGACTATCTTTAAAAGCTCATCACTTAGCGTTTTCCCTGATTTACAGTATGAGAATTGTTAAAATCTGTTTTTTTAGAAAATGAGATAAGATGCAGCCACTTTCTTCTTATGGAAATTAATATCCCACACTGTTCTTATTGATTCTAGAGGAAAATCTCACCATAATGGCAAACAAGGTTTTCTTAATTAATAAAAAAACAAACAAACATACTTTTAACATATTAAAAGTTTAAAAACATCATTGATCAAACATGCCCACTATACCCATAATAGAGAGATACAAAAAGATTGCTCAGTTATAAAGCAAACTTATACTGTGTTCATGAGACCATCACAAATGGTATCATGTAAGTACACATTAGGAGAGTTTTGCGTTCGTATAACAGTCTGTGATATAAATCATTTAAAGGCTTGTTGTGATGAGAGAGGTGGGTGTTTGTTGGGAAAAGCGTTTTCAAACTGCAGACAAACAGTGCTACCTACATGGTAATCCCTCTAATATGACTTACTGCTCAGGACCCTTAAACTGGCTTGCACATAGCAGCCAAAGCATTCCGCCTTTGATCTTCTCAGCAATGCAGCAAATCGAAGATACCTGCACCTTTAAAGCTGATCGCCCCAGCAATCCAACACTCGGACTCCTGCCCTCCACACTTGTTCACCAGGTATAGTTACTTGTCATCTAGTGCTCTGTGTTACTGTGTTGTTTTCGCTCACCACATAAGTGGTTTGAAGCATTGAGACTTAGACCGCATAGTTCCATTTAGCGTCTCTCTTCCAGGTCCGTTAAGAGGCTCGGCTCTCACGTGCCACACACCCACCAATCACAATCGCCTTAACCCAGTGCGTAGACAGCTCTGTCAGGAATCAGCTGGAAGTACTGGCCAAAAATGAATAAAAAAAGTAGAAGTATCCAACGATTCAAACATTTAAAAAGTAACCTTTATTTAGTAATTAAAAACACGGAGTATAGACACCAACAAGGTGTCATGTTTGTTAAAGCCTATGGCCCATAGTTATCAAGGTCTGTCGGAACTGATCCGACAGTGCGCTCGCCATATTCAGCATTGCACCAGCAGCTCACAAGAGCTGCTGGTACAATGCCACCCCCTGCAGACTCGCGGCCAATAGGCCGCCAGCAGGGGGTATCAATCAACCCGATCGTACTCGATCGGGTTGATTTCCGGCGATGTCTGTCCGCCTGCTAAGAGCAGGGGGACAGGTTATGGAGCAGCGGTCTTTGTGACCGCTGCTTCATAATTGTTGTTTCTGGTGAGCCTGCAGGCTCGCCAGAAACACGGGGCATCAAGCTCCATTCGGAGCTTGATAAATATGCCCCATTGCGTTTCAGCACGTAGCCGTAGGATACTTCTACTTTTTTATTCAGTATACCCATAATGCCAAAATATAAAAGGCTTCAGATTGTTTAATACTTAACATAAGCACCATTCTATCCAATTGAAAAACACACACCATTTAATTTTTTTTAACCCATTTGGTATTTCAGCGATCAGAATCCATTATTGGCAGTTTTGAGTGCTATTGTGGGAAAATGGAGATAAAATCTCTTGTGAGTTAACAATGCCGGCTGTGTTTTGATAGATTGTGATCACTGAAAAAAAATAATGGTCATTCCTATTTTTCAAAAATCGCAAAGATTGGAAATGACCCTTTGAAATGTCTACAGGTTCATATATATATTTTATACCTTTTCTTTATATGTGTGACTTGGTTACATATTTACACTTTGCTTACAACAACCTATATATGGAAATACTTACTTTGTTTGAGGAATTACCTACTATTGAAATATGTATTTGCTAGCTATAAAATATATTTTCATATATAGAATTTCAGGTTCTTTACCTTATACCATGTTGTATTGTAGCCTGTAACACAGCAGAATTAAATAATATGTACACGTGGCCTGTATGTGATTTTGAAGATTGAAATATTTATGCTCTCTGTAAAGAGTGTTAACTTTTATAGCACTAATTTATTTGTCATATTACCTTTATTCCAGTATGTGGAACTGTGGAATATGTAACTGAACTTTGCATGTATAGTTACACAATGTATTATAAAGTGGCTATGTCTGAAAACAAACCAATGAGAAGACCCAGAAGAGGGACCACATGATGAAGTGCACTGTAAAACTTCTTGGAGGATTCTGGGAATGAATAACACATTTTTAATTCAAGCCCCAGGTCACTGTGGAAAACCGAAGAGCCCCTGATAGGCAATAGACTATTACTGCGCATCAAAGCTTAGAGGCGCAAGGCCTTGATTTGTGAAATTCCATTACAAGTTCTGTTGTGACAGCCAGTATGAAAAAGTCTGCCACTTTCTGACTTTAAAAACAGCTGAGCCATATGCTAAATTCATACGCTGAATCTTGTTTTTCTTTATAAGAAAGAAAAATATTGTGCTAACCACTGAACTAAAATTAAATGGAAGAATGTGTGTATGTATATGTGTGTGATCGTGTGTGCGTGACTATATCCAGCTATCGTATATAATGGACAGACAAATATGTAATGTAGTGTAAAAACTACTAATAGAGGTGATACAATATTAAAAGAACTGCTGTCAATTATCCCATTTATATGTGATTGATTTAGAAAGAAAATATGCCACAGGCTAATATTGAACCTCTATTTTTATATACTGAAAACACAGTCAAAAAATAATTTTATTGATCTCTTTTAGAATTTCATTAATCTATTATTGGTGTTTTTAATTTTTGATGAATTTCATGAAATAGTGTTTTTTTTTGTCTTTAACCTCTGATGAACTTTATAAATCATTTGCTACTGCTTGTGTGTATGTGCGTGTGGAAATGTGTGTGTGTACGTGTGTGGGGGACTGCGTGTGTGAGGGCATATTTGGGGGGGGGATTGAATGTACGCATGGGGCAGGACAAAAAAGTATTTTTTCTTTGTTTTATCCACAAACAAATATTAACATGTAATAGGGTTTTCTGTTTCTTTGAAAACAACAACAGGTGTTCCTCTGCTAAAATAATACTATCCCTCAATATAAATATAAAATGAAAGTTGAGAATGAGCTGTGCACACTTTTTAGTTTCAAAATAAATTTAATTTATTTAATCTTTTTCAAGTCCATTTTTTATTTTAGATATACAAATAGTGTTCTTTCATAAACATTAAATACATTTTGTTGAGTTTAATGTCTCTTTAAACTAAAGCAATCAGTATCCAGAACAATTAAATGCTGCATGTTCATTATTGTTATGAATCATGCTAATTGTTGGCAAGGCTACCAAATAGAAGCCCTGTGACCCATGTTTATTATTGTCTGAACATAATGAACATTTATTAACTGCCTTATTGTAGGTAGTTGCTTGTATGAGTTTCCAAACTCAGTGGAGTCTGCTTAATTGTGCCAGAAATTAAATTGTTTTGCTTAATTTGCTTTCTTGAAATACAGACTCCTGCCAAATGACTGAACACCATGCATGTTTTTTTGTTCAATTTGGTTTGCATGATGTAGCACTCTCCACTGGGATTTAAATCGCATATAAGCTGCTTCCTTTACTAAAGCAGGAGTTAATCAAGGGTTATTATGCTCAGAGGAGTTAATTCAAATTAACATATGTGGGCTTCTTAAGGTCGCTAGGCCCAAGGCCTTGTGTGTCAAACCTTTCTCAAAGCACTACTGAGCTGTTTAAATGAAGCATCATTACAGTTCCCTACCTATTATACTGTGTGTATTCTGCAACCTTGGATAAATTGGACACTTAATCAGCGGTAGTCTTTAGTAATTTATAGCTGCAAAGTCACTTCACAGAAAGACGTTGGCCAAGTGTCTGAATAACCTACACACAAGAGAAATAAATCTAGCCCTGGCTGGATTCTAGCTCAAAGCACTGTTTATCTTAGTGAATGAAATCTGACTACATGGCAGCCTCTAACTGCTTCTGGTACCATACAGATGTCAGGGACAAATGTATTGTATTGCTTTGTGAGGTCAAGTGTAAGGCTCTAGAGATTGCTACTTTCACGGTATACGAGGGAACTAGACTAAAAAAAACAACATGGGTGCCACATAGATTATCAAATGATCAACTCACAGGCTTTGGGTTGTATTAAGGACATATAATCATGCTTTATATTCACCAAAATGGTAAATTAATGCACACTGAGACCTACAAGTTTCTCCAAAATTTTGTCCAAGGTAATCAGCTATTGTTTCTTCCAAAAGACAAATCCTATTCACTTCAATTTGTTTCAGTGAAAGACCACTCAGGTTATAATATTTTAATACTAATTTTGCTTTATACAAAATCAATAAAATCAATCCCACTGCAACAAGCTTCTCGGTCCTCCAACCGCTTCATCTGGCAGTATAATAAATAGAGGATTAGTGAAAGCATTATAACCAGGAACACAAAATATAGAGCAGGTGTATATGCTTATTCAATAACGGCCAATGTGTGTTAACTCTACCAGTTTTGGGCATTATGGGATAGGATCAATGGCAACTCTCCAATAAGCAACTCTAACAGGAACAAGCTTTCTTTCAGCATAGTGCTCAGACAATTTAAAACATACTGTTAACTCCCTGTTCTGAATAAAGTTTCTTTCAGAAAAGAAGAAAAGCAGGGCAAGGGCTAAGCAAACTATACTCATAGATAAAGATACAGAGGATTTGAGTGAAAAGAGGCAGGATCTTTTGGAACTCATATGAAGGATCACACCAATGTCATGACGTCATGCAACTCCTTATGATGCCCCATTAAAAATGTCCAGAAAATTACTCCAAAGAGGATAGCATCCCTATCTCAGGGTCTTCCTATATAGTCCCTAAATCGAGAAAATAATGACAATCGAGACCAACTGTGACAGCTGGGTCTAGTGGTACATATACACCACAATTGGGTGGGATAAAAAAAAAACAAAGGCTTTATATCTTAGTCACAATTTGTTGAATAGGTTATAGGCAGGAGGTTTATTACTTTAACTTAAAAAGACATTATGACCTAGATAACAAGTGGAGTGCAAACCTGTTAGCGCCATGGTGTGTTAACATTGCTCTCGAGTGTAATCCATACCACTTCCATTTTTGGGCTCATATTGCAAGTCCACAGGTATAGGTATTTTTTTATCCCTCGACCGATAGTCTAGTGCATGCTAACATCTGCATGTCAGATAGTGCAGATGCATTATTTCCCTCACATAAAAGACCTCTAGGGGGCGCACAGTAAAATTCATGTTGTATAATGCTCAAGCACAAAGCCAATGGAGCATAAACAATCCACTCAAGGGGTGGAGCTTGGCCACGCAGCACAATGGCCGTGTAAATATCTAGCTCCTAGGCCTCACTGCTGCTTCAAACCACAAAACATGTGGCAACCGGCAAAAATCGGACAATCAAGCATTTGAGGGAAAACTCAACACCCCAGCAACCCGACCAAGGGACCCAGCTCTGAATAAGCGGACATTAAGACCTTTGAAAGAGGCCGCAGTTACAAACACGGAGGCCCGCCACACAAAAGGCCCTGAGAAACACTGACAGCAGGAAAAATGAGGCAATCGTCAACAGCCTCTTCACAACGGGTAATGCTAACACTGCCACCACTCACTTGGGCTTAAACTAGCGCTGCGGAATCTGTTGGAGCTCTACAAATAACCGATAATAATAATAATAAAAACAGGACAACACACAGGGCTAAACTGCTCAAGCTATAGCCCCAGATGTGACATAACCTATAGATAAGAACAGTGCCAAAACGCTAACTGGCTCCCAGACCGCAAACATAGGACACACAGGTCCTCACAAGAATACACCTCAAATAAACCTAACCAAGCTAAAAACTAGAACACAATTTACAAAGCATATCACAATTCCTTATATGCAAACAGGCTGCTTTAAATAATCTGATTTTATCTGCGCCGGATCATCATACTCCCCTGGAGTGAAACAGAGATATACCAGCAATGTCTAATAGAAAGAACAATAAACCTGAAAAAAACCCAAAGGCAAACATGATGAACCGGTATCTAAAAGGACCTGAACCCTCCACAGACAAATCTCCAGACCCACATTTAGAAAAGGCACAAACAGCTGTCAACCAAATCCAGCACACAGGAGCCTTAAACCCACAGCAGCCACTAAAGCTGACCTCCAGAATCTATCCTCTAAAGAGGACATAAAGGGGCCTATTTATTATGTGTCTGTCCGACATGATCCGATCAGCGGATCATGTCCAACAGACATCGCTGAATGTGGAGAGCAATACGCTCTCCACATTCAGCATTGCACCAGCAGCTTTTGTGAACTGTTGGTGCAACGCCGCCCCTTGCAGATTCGCGGCCAATCGGCCGCTAGCAGGGGGTGTCAATCAACCCGATCGTATTCGATCGGGTTGAATTGCGGCAATGTCTGACTGCTTCCTCAGAGCAGGCGGACAGGTTATGGAGCAGCGGTCTTTAGATCGCTGCTTCATAACTGGTGTTTCTGGTGAGTCTGAAGGCTTGCCAGAAACATGGAGCTTCAAGCTTCCAATAGACCCCAAAATGATAGGCCCCAAAATGTGTAATGTCTGAAGTACGCCAACTGTTTGGAGACCTTAAAAAAGATCTGTCACTGGTGATACAAACTGTACACCGCTTGGAAGAAAAACAAAAGGATAATGAAACCATTGTCCAAAAGCTATGCATAAACTGCAAACTCATGATAATTCTCTATATTTCCTAAAAGAAAAGGTGGAGGTCTTTAGATCGCTGCTTCATAACTGGTGTTTCTGGCGAGCCTGAAGGCTCGCCAGAAACACGGGGCTTCAAGCTTCATAAGGAGCTTGATAGATAGGCCCCAAAATGTGTAATGTCTGAAGTACGCCAACTGTTTGGAGACCTTAAAAAAGATCTGTCACTGGTGACACAAACTGAACATCACTTAGAAGAAAAACAAAAGGATAAAGACACCATTGTCCAAAAGCTATGCCTAAACTGCAAACTCATGATAATTCTCTATATTTTCTAATGGAAAAGGTGGAGGACTTAGACAACAGAAACAGATTAAATAATATTCGCATTAGGGGAATACCTGAGACAATATCCCCAATTGCTCTATCTGGATATCTACAAGACCTGTTCTGCACTATAAGAGAAACTCCAACCGCCAAGGATGTCACAATAAAGAGGGTGCATAGGGCACTATGGCAGAAACCGCCACCAAGAGCACCTCAGGAGATGTCTTACTAAAATTCTTGAACTTCCAAGATAAAGATGAAATTCTACGATGTGCCAGGACAAAACAGCAAAGCAGCAAGTTGAATTACAACTTTACTCAAACCTCAGCCCAGCTACCCTACAGAAAAGGAGAGAACTATGGCATATCCCATAGGAGCTGTGACAGAGGAAAATACCATACAGATGGGGTTTCCGGGTATGCATTACAGCCACTAAAGATGGGAAATCTGTCACCCTTAGATCTGAAAAATACCTTTTTGTAAGACTTTTGTAAGCAACTTAACATCACCCCTCCTACACCGGAAAAAAGGCCCTATCCTTATCTTGACTGCCCTGCTTCACCTGCGGATCAGGAGGAAACTGGTGCCTTGGCGGAGTGACCACAGCCTCCCATATGACACTACAGAAAAGAACTCCAGACTTTTGTAATGTATATCTTAATGATCTTTCTTCTTCAACAGGTTCAAAAGTTAACATTGTGATGACATTAGAAATCCATTATTATATTGTTTCTGTAGAACTGTAGTTCAGAATACTATAATTGCTATATCTGCAACTAGTATACACTGTTTAAGTTATAATTAATGTACTAAAAGTGTTTGTATAATACCAGTTGTAATGTTCACAAAATTATTTAGCAACTATGGCGTAAAACGTTATCATTCAGGTACTATTTTATTGGCCCAGGACCTTAAACAGGCCTACTAGGAACTTACCATGAACAAAAAACTTAAGTTTACCACTTCCTCCATATGCCATTTATAATCCCAGGGTAAATTTTCCCCTCAACATCATTGTCACTTAGAGATCTTATAATGTTATATTTATATTCTATTTTTTTTTTTTTTTTTAAAGCAATGGTGAAGATAATACCCTCAATCACTTTTTATTGTTGAAGATAATTGTTTAGTCCTTTTAACTACTGAAAATACCACTCCCCATAAGTTGCTGATTTAGGACTGAAGAACCTTTATTGTTTCACTGTTTTACTGTTATACTTTATTTGCATATGTGACAATCCATTAGATAAGCAACTACTCCAGCACCCAATCTTCACTGCTTGTGGATCACAAGAAATAGAAGAAAGATTGCATTTTAAGACCCAAGAGGAGACTAACTACATCACCCATCCACACACACCACTCACTTCACCTCCCCCCCCCCCCCTTTTCCTCCTTTTTTTTTGATGCACACGACTTCACATTCTACTTGCAACCCCAACAGACCTACTCTCGCATAGACTATCTCTTTATGGACCAGATTAGCCTTGCTTCCTTAGTGAGTTCAGATATCCTTCAGATAACATGGTCAGATCATGTCCCAGTTCGATGCCGAATGGCCTGGCAGACTATACCAGATCGTCCATTCATGTGGAGGTTAGACGACCATCTATTAAATAACCCCCTGATAAAACTAGAGATAGAAACAACTCCAGGAATATTTTACACTGAAAACCACTCCAGACTTACATTATACTACTATATGGGAAACACATAAATGTGTCCTTAGAGGGGAACTAATCAAACAAAGAGCAAACCTAATCCGACAAAACAGAGAAAAATACAATAACTTGATACTCCAAGTAAAAAAATTAGAATCTTCACGCAAAAAGAAAACCTTAAATACAGAGATCCTTTCCAAATTGACTCAGGCTAGAGAAGCAGTTAAACAGCTCCTAATAGAGGAGCATCAGCGACGTACGATCCATTTACAATAATTATACTATGAACACAGTGATAAGGCAGGGAAACTTTTAACAAGAGCTCTCAAGCATAAGCAGCTTAAAACTCACATTCACAATATAACTGATAAAACAGGATCACAACAAACGGATAGCCTAGCTATAGCGGAAATACTTTGCTCCTACTATAACTCGCTCTATAATATCAACACACCAAACTCTTCCCCCAACATGGTAGCACATGATGAATTTTTTTTCCAAAGATACAAAATGACCTCAAAGCAACATAGCTAACTACACTACAAGAAGAAGAGATAGCCTTTCTAGAAGAACCTATATCACTAGACGAGATCACCTCCAAGATTAAAGATCTCCCAGGGGGAAAGAGCCCAGGTCCAGATGGCTTTAGTGCCAGATACTACAAGCTATATGCCCCCATATTGGCCCCACATATAATGAATTTATTCAACACATTAGAAGATATCACAGGCTTCCCTTCCAACATGTTGTCTGCACACGTTGTGGTTATCCCAAAGACAGGGAAAACATTAGGCCCATCTCCCTACTAAATCTAGACATAAAAATCTATAAAAAAAAATTTGGGAAATATGTCTAAATAAACTCTTAGCCCGCTTAATCTCCCCATACCAAGTAGGCTTTGTTCCTGGACGAGAAGCCCATGTTAACACTATTAAAGTAACCCAACTCATATAATTTGCCCAGAACAATAAAATTCCCATGTTTCTAATCTCAACCGACACTGAAAAAGCATTTGATAGAGTCAAATGGGACTTCCTTAAAGCCACCATGTCCCACATGCATTTCAGTACCAAATTCATTAACAAGGTTTTTGCTCTATACTCTCGCCCCACTGCCCAGGTCAAGGTTAACGGTCTCCTATCACACCCCTTTCATATTTGCAACAGCACGAGACAGGGATGCCCTTTGTCTCCCCTTCTGTGCTTTCGGTGGAAGTACTAGCTCAAAAGATAAGAAATAACAACATGATAACTCGCATACAAGTAGGTCACACAGAACACAAAATTGCAATGTACGCTGATGATATTCTCCTTACCCTCTCATCTTATATTCTCCTTACCCTCTCATTTTACTCCACTTTATCAGTACCAGCTACTCTCACAGAATTTCACAACTATGGTGAGGTCTCCAACTTCCACCTAAACTTGAATAAATCCGAATTATTAAACATCTTGGTCCCAAAAGATGAGATGCAAAATGCACTTACAGGATACCCACTCTCAATATAACCTCAAAAAACTGAAATATTTAGGAACCGACTTAACCCCAATAACATCTAAACTATTTGAAGTAAATTATAAACCCTTTCTCGACACTATCACCAACGACTTATCAGCATGGAAAAATAAACATTTTTCATTGCTAGGTCTTATAGGAGAAATAAAAATGAATGTTTTACCCAGAATACTTTACTACTTCCAAACACTCCCTATCCCCTTACATCACGCATACCTCCAACACTTACAGTCCACAATTGAAAGATTCATTTGGAGAGACATAAAACCGAGAGTTAATAATCACACTCTCTACCTCACAAAAGAAAATGGAGGTCTGGGAATGCCAAACTTGGGTCTTTATAAAAAGGCAATAAACTTACAATTGCAAGCAGAACTCTGCGCAAACTCACCACATAAAACTTGGGTACAATTAAATAATGATATCCTCAATGTAGCTGATACTGGAACACTGGGATGGCTACCCCCTCATCCAGACCCAAACAGGGGTAGACCTACCCTTTCTTTGAGGATCTCTTTCAGCAATGGCACAAGATTTTTCATACCCACTCATATATTTCTACACCCTATTCCCCACTCACCTCATATATAGCTAACCCAGATATCCCACTTCCCAAACCAAAGTCAAAGGACCAAACAGCTGTGCACCTAAATCAGGTAGTTATACACAAATTAACCTCGAGCAACAAACTAAAAACACTTGCAGAGGTAACAGACAGAGACACATCTATTAATTGGTACTCATACGCTCAAATCACACTATCTTGACTCTCATCCAAAGAAAAAACACATTACAAGACTATTAACCCCTTACAAGAATTTATGTCTCATGAACCCATTCGCTAAACACATTATATCATTAGCATATCGCCTCCTTCTGAACTCAGATAGCAACTCCTTCCCTTCTTGCACCCACAAATGGAATGCAGAATTAGAGACCCCACTGACAGGAAAAGAATGGAACACTGTATTTTTCAATTATGCAAAAGCCTCCATCTCATCCAACGTGCAGGAGATGAATTATAATTTTCTTGCCAGGTGGTATCATATACCACAAAGGCTCAAACATATGTTTAAATGCACAGATGGAAAGTGTTGGAGAGGCTGTGGAGGAAAGGGAACTTTGCTACATATCTGGTGGGGATGCGAAAAACTGGTCACTTACTGGCCGGAGATATTAAAGACAATCACCTAGATTATGAGTTTTGCGCTAAACAGGGTGCGAAACTATCGCCAAAAAAATTGCGTTATTGCACTCTCCATAGCGCTGCTAATACGAGTTACTGAAAAGCCTCCTTGTGCTGTGCGTTATGGTGCGTTAAGCTACATACCGCACAAAATCAAGGGCTGAATTTACATGCTCGTGCACGATTTCCCCCATAGACATCAATGGGGAAAGTTAGAAAAAAAACTAACACCTGCAATCGTAGAATGGAGATTGCCGTAACGCAACCCCATTGATGTCTATGGGGAAAAGAAAGTTACGTTTAAACTATACACCCTAACATAAACCACAAGTCTAAACACCCCTAATCTGCCACCCCCGACATCGCCGACACTAATAAAAAATTATAACCCCTATTCCGCCGCTCCCCGACATTGCGGACACTAATAAAAGTTATTAACCCCTATTCCACCGCTCCCCTACATCGCCAACACTAATAAAAGTTATTAACCCCTATTCCGCCACTCCTGACATCGCCAACACTATAATAAAGTATTAACCCCTAAACCTTCAGCCCCTCACATTGTTAATAATAAACTAAACCAATTAACCCCCCGCACCCCCCACATCTCAAAACACTAAATTAAACTATTAACCCCTAAACCTAACACCCTCCTAACTTTAAATTAAAATATAATTATCTTAAAATAAATAAAAACTTACCTGTGAAATAAAAAAACTAAGTTTAAACTTTAAATTAACCTAACATAACTAAATTACAAATTTAAAAAACCTAACACTGCAAAAAAAATAAAAAATCTAAAATTACAAAAAATAATAAACACTAAATTATGAAAAATAAAAAAACTCTAAGCTTACAAAAAATAATAGATGAAATTATCAAAAATAAAAACAATTACACCTAATCTAACAGCCCTATAAAAATGCCCCCTAAAATAAAAACACCCCCTAACCTATAATACACGACCAATAGCCCTTAAAAGGGCCTTTTGTAGGGCATAGCCCTAAGTTAAACAGCTTTTTTACCTTTAAAAAATGACTAAGCCCCCCTAAAAGTAAACCCCCCACCCAACTAACCCCCCAAAATAAAAAAAACTAACTCTAAAAAATCCTAAACTACCCATTGCCCCTAAAGGGGCATTTGTATGGGGATTGCCCTTAAAGGGCATTCAGCTCTTTTACAAGTGCCCATCCCTAATCTAAAAAAAAACCCACCCAATTTTTTTAAAAAAAAAAAGCTAACACTCGCCCCATAAATTCTACTCACGGTTCCTGAATTCCAGACATCCATCTTCATCCAGGCAGCAAGAAGTCTTCATCCAGGCGGCGACACCTTCTTCCATCTCGGTATGTCTTATATCCTCATCCTGGCGGCACAGAGCCGGGCTATCCTGGACGGCGAAGACATCCTGTGCGGAGTGTCCTCTTCATACGGTCACCGCAATACACTGAAGTTGAATGGCGTACCTTGCATTCCTATTGGCTGATTTGATTCTTCAAATTCAAATCAGCCAATAGGATGCAAGCTTCTGAAATCCTATTGGTTGTTCAAAACAGTCAAGCTACTGAAATCCTATTAAATCAGCCAATAGGAATGCAAGGTACGCCATTTTAAAACAGCTACCTTGCATTCAACTTCAGTGTATGGCGGTGACTGTATGAAGAGGAAGCTCTGCAGAGGATGTCTTCGCTGTCCAGTATAGCTCTGCTCTGCGCCACCGGGATGAAGATAGAAGATGTCCCTGAAATGGATGAAGGTGTCGCCACCTGGATGAAGATGGATGTCCAGACTTCAGGAACCGTGAGTAAAATTTATGGGGTTAGTTTTGGGTGGGGGGTTTTTTAGATTAGGGATGGTCACTTGTAAAAGAGCTGAATGCCCTTTTAAGGACAGTAAAAGAGTTGAATGCCCTTTTAAGGGCAATGCCCATACAAATGCCCCTTTAGGTGCAATGGGTAGCTTAGGATTTTTAGAGTTCGTTTTTTTATTTTGGGGAGTTGGTTGGGTGGGGGGTGGGTTACTTTTAGGGAGGGACTTAGTAATAAAAGAGCTTTTAAACTTAGGGCAATGCCCTGCAAAAGGCCCTTTTAAGGGCTATTGGTAGTTTATTGTAGGTTAGGGGGTGCTTTAATTTTCTTTTTAACTCCAGGCAAAAATGTTGTAGTTGTCTTTTCACATTACCTTTACATATGACATGATACACCAAGGTTTATTGTTTATAGTCATAAGATGTTTTATTAATATTTTCCTGCAACCGGCAAAATTTTGAGTTTTAAAAAATATAAAACTTTTTGAGCTAAGCCATAGGAGAACAATTGAATACGACACTGTAATCCTCTATCTTTTTGCCAACTTTGAGCTTGTTTCCATTGAGTTGTTAAAAATGGAGCCGTAAGCTACCGAAGTTGCTGGCAGCTAAAAGTAATTTACAGCTCCATTTTAGTACCAGGTTTTCATTGAAATAGTTTGCACTTTGCGTGCAGTCTCTCTTTTCGTGTAGGTGTAAATTAGCGTTGTGATAACGCTTCCACTCGATGCCGGATTTCTAAAACATTAATAGGTTACTATAGTAACCCGACCTTACACTACATTCAATGGCATATACGGTGTCGCATACAAGTGTGGCGTGTATATTTTACTTGTCACTCGCTGTTAAAATAAAATCAAACACCTACCGCATGCGCAATATCTACCTCTCAACCGCCACCCCCACACCGCAATAACTAATAAATGTATTAACCCCTAAGCTGCCAACCCCCATATCGCAAAGTACCTATTTAATCTATTAACCCCTAATCCGCCAACCCCCCACAACGCAATCTAGCTATTTAAACTATTAACCCCTAAACCGCCATCCCCCCACAACACAAATAACAATAACTAAGCCCCCTAACCTAACACCCCCTAAATTAACCCCATTACATAAATTAAAAAAATACTGTTACAATTAAAATAAAAAATACTAAGTTACAATTAAAATAAAAAATCCAATAGGATTTCAGTAGCTCTCATCCTATTGGCTGATTTGAAAATATCAGCCAATAGGAATGCAACTGTACAAATATAAAATGGGTACCGGTCTTGTTCCGTGGTCACCTCCGCTCCGCATCGCCTTGGTCCCGGATGAAGATAGAAGAGGTCCCCGCGCTGGAAGAAGATATCGCTGCCTGGAAGAAGATCATCACCGTCTGGAAGAAGACCTTCTCTGCTGGACTTCAGGAAAGGTAATTGAGCTGGGTGTAATTTTTGTTAATGTATCGGCAGCCTCCAACAGTGTATTAACAGTTTGCGCGGGCATTGGAAACCTGGTATTATTTATAGATTAGCAGCTTCTGATACTTTGTATGGGACATGATAATGTTTACGGCAGCCGGACTCCGGTTGCCGAATTTGGGTTATAACGGGCCATTGGAAGCAGTCGGTAAACGTTATTGCTTCTGACAGCTTATTTAACGATTTGCGAGCGCACGCAAACCTAATTACGGCTCAATGGAAACTAGCCAAAAGTTTGGACTGCAACTGGACTAAGGACTTTGATGGATTACATCTATATATCTTTATGTAACTGACATTGTTTGTTTATTTATTTCTCCACCTTGTAATATCAATTTTTCAATAAAGCTCATTTAAAAAAAAAGAAAGAAAGAAAGAAATCAAAGCATTTTTAAAAATGAATTACATCCTAAAATTTTTTTTAAAAAATCCTCTCAAGTAGTGGAGTTCTTGATTTAGCTCTATTTAGTTCTGTGCTATACAATTTCAATAAAACTTAAGCATAAAACACTTCACCCATACATTCTTAAAAAATATAAGGTATTACTAGTTTTATATTACTTTAATACTTTTTATATATAGTACTGTCAGAAAGAGAGTACAGAGCTGTAATCAGAAAGGTAACTTGTTTTTAATAAATATATGATATTTAGCTTTTAGAACAAAAAAAAACAAAAAAATATTCGGTGAGATTACGAGTTTTGCCTTAAAAAGCAGCGTTAAGGGGTCCTAACGCTGCTTTTTATCTAATGCTGGTATTACTCGCGACTTTTCCATACCGCAAATCCCCTTACGTCAATTGCGTATCCTATCTTTTCTATGGGATTTGCCTAACGCTGGTATTACAAGTCTTGGAAGAAGTGAGCGGTAGACCCTCTCCTGGCAAGACTTCTACCGCATTTAAAAGTCAGTAGTTAAGAGTTTTATGGGCTAACGCCGGAACATAATACTCTTAACTAAAGTGCTCAAAAGTACACTAACACCCAAAAACTACCTATTAACCCCTAAACCGAGCCCCCCCCACATCGCAAACACTATAATAAATATTTGTAACCCCTAATCTGCCTACCGGACATCGCCACCACCTAAATTATACTTATGAACCCTTAATCTGCTGCCCCTAACATCGCTGCCAACTACATTATAGTTATTAATCCCTAATCTGCTGCCCCCAACGTCGCCGCAACCTAACTACACTTATTAACCCCTAATCTGCCGACCGGACATCGCCGCTACTTTAATAAATGTATTAACCCCTAAACCACTCCCGCCTCGGAAACACTAGCTAATTTTTATTAACCTCTAATCTGCCTGCCCTAACATCGCCGACACCTACTTACATTTATTAACCACTAATCTGCCACCACCAACGTCGCCGCTACTATAATAAAGTTATTAACCCCTAAACCTAAGTCTAACCCTAACACCCCCCTAATTTAAATATAATTTAAATACATCTTAATAAAATAACTACAATTAAATAAATTATTCCTATTTAAAACTAAATACTTACCTGTAAAATAAACCATAAGATAGCTACAATATAATTAATAATTACATTGTAGCTATCTTATGATTTATTTTTATTTTACTGGCAACTTTGTATTTTTTTTAACTAGGTACAATAGTTATTAAATAGTTATTAAATATTTAATAACTACCTAGCAAAAATAAGTACGAAATTACCTGTAAAATAAATCCTAACCTAAGTTACAATTACACCTAACACTACACTATCATTAAATAAATTACCTAAACTACCTACAATTAATTACAATTAAATACAATAAACTAAATTACGAAAAAAAACCAAACACTAAATTACAGAAAAAAATAAGCACTAAATTACAGAAAATAAAAAAAATTACAAGAAGTTTAAACTAATTACATCTAATCTAACCCCTCTAATAAAATAAAAAAGCCCCCCAAAATAATAAAAAGCCCTACCCTATACTAAATTACAAATAGCCCTTAAAAGGGCCTTTTGCGGGGCATTGCCCCAAAGTAATCAGCTATTTTACCTGTAAAAAAAAGAATACAATACCCCCCAACATTACAACCCACCACCAACACACCCCTACTCTAAAACCCACCCAATACCCCCTTAAAAAAAAACCTAACACTATCCGACGAGGAACGACTCCATCTTGAAGACCCCCGGCGCGGAACATCCTTCTAGGCCGACGAACTAATGACGAATGACGGTTCCTTTAAATGACATCATCCAAGATGGCGTCCCTCGAATTCCGATTGGCTGATAGGATTCTATCAGCCAATCGGAATTAAGGTAGGAAAAATCTGATTGGTTGATGCTATCAGACAATCGGATTGAAGTTCAATCCGATTGGCTGATTGGATCAGCCAATAGAATGCAAGGTCAATTCTATTGGCTGATACAATCAGCCAATCGGATTGAACTTCAATCCGATTGGCTGATAGCATCAACCAATCTGATTTTTCCTACCTTAATTCCGATTGGCTGATAGAATCCTATCAGCCAATTGGAATTCGAGGGACGCCATCTTGGATGACGTCATTTAAAGGAACCGTCATTCGGCGTTAGTTCGTCGGCCTAGAAGGATGTTCTGCGCCGGAGGTCTTCAAGATGGAGTCGTTCCTCGTCGGATGGATGAAGATAGAAGATGCCGCTTGGATGAAGCCTTCTCCCAGTCCAGATGTCCTCTTCTGCCCGGATAGGATGAAGACTTCTGCCGGTCTGGATATCCTCTTCTGGCCCATCGGATGAAGACTTCTGGACAGATCGGATGATGACTTGTGCCCGGCTGGGTGAAGACGGCTCAAGGTAGGGTGATCTTCAATGGGGCAGTGTTAGCTTTTTAAAGGGGGTATTGGGTGGGTTTTAGAGTAGTGGTGGGTTGTAATGTTGGGGGGGTATTGTATTCTTTTTTTTACAGGTAAAAGAGCTGATTACTTTGGAGCATTGCCCCGCAAAAGGCCCTTTTAAGGGCTATTTGTAATTTAGTATAGGGCAGGGCTTTTTATTATTTTGGGGGGCTTTTTTATTTTATTAGGGGGCTTAGATTAGGTGTAATTAGTTTAAACTTCTTGTAATTTTTTTATTTTCTGTAATTTAGTGGGGTTTTTTCGTAATTTAGTTTATTGTATTTAATTGTAATTAATTGTAGGTAGTTTAGGTAATTTATTTAATGATAGTGTAGTGTTAGGTGTAATTGTAACTTAGGTTAGGATTTATTTTACAGGTAATTTCGTACTTATTTTAGCTAGGTAGTTATTAAATAGTTAATAACTATTGTACCTAGTTAAAATAAATACAAAGTTGCCTGTAAAATAAAAATAAATCATGAGATAGCTACAATGTAATTATTAATTATATTGTAGCTATCTTATGGTTTATTTTACAGGTAAGTATTTAGTTTTAAATAGGAATAATTTATTTAATTGTAGTTATTTTATTTAGATGTATTTAAATTAGGGGGGTGTTAGGGTTAAGGTTAGACTTAGGTTTAGGGGTTAATAACTTTATTATAGTAGCAGCGACGTTGGTGATGGCAGATTAGGGGTTAATAAATGTAAGTAGGTGATGGCGATGCTAGGGCAGGCAGATTAGGGGTTAATAAAAATTAACTAGTGTTTGCGAGGCGGGAGTGCGGCGGTTTAGGGGTTAATACATTTATTAAAGTAGTGGCGATGTCCGGTCGGCAGATTAGGGGTTAATAAGTGTAGTTAGGTTGCGGCGACGTTGGGGGCGGCAGATTAGGGGTTAATAACTATAATGTAGGCATCAGCGATGTTGGGGGCAGCAGATTAGGGGTTCATAAGTATAATGTAGGTAGCGGCGGTGTCCGGAGTGGCAGATTAGGGGTTAATAATATAATGCAGGTGTCGGCGATGTCGGGGGTGGCAGATTAGAGGTTAATAAATGTAAGATTAGGGGTGTTTAGACTCGGGGTTCATGTTAGGGTGTTAGGTGTAGACTTAGAAAGTATTTTCCCATAGGAAACAATGGGGCTGCGTTAGAAGCTGGACGCTGCTTTTTTGCAGGTGTTAGGTTTTTTTTCAGCCGTCTCAGCCCCATTGTTTCCTATGGGGAGATCGTGCACGAGCACGTTTTAGCCAGCTTACCGCTACCGTAAGCAACACTGGTACAGTGAGAAGTGGAGCTAAATTTGCTCAACGCTCACTTTTCTGAGGCTAACGCAGCCATTCAGAAAACTTGTAATACCAGCGTTGTCTTAAGTGAGCGGTGGATAAAAATGGCTCGTTAGCAACGCAAGTCTTTACCAACAAAACTCATAATCTGGCAGATTGTTTTTCTTCATGTGCCTGCAGCGGTCTTCAAAGTCTCTCTCTTATTTTAACCGCTAAAAAGTATTAGTTAGTAAAGCTCTGCATCTTCGCAGTGGGTGCCGCCATCTTGGAGCTTATATTTGTTATGTAACTTTTAAACTGTGCAAGAAATTGCAGAAATGTAATGTTTTTGCTTTCTATTATGTGAGATAAACTGAAGCAAAGGGAACAGCTGTCAAAAAGCCGTTATCATCATCCATTTTTGAAAGCTCACTGCTTCTATCACATGTGCTACAAGATGGAGGGGTCAAGTATAAAATTCAAAGCTTTACCAACTGGATTCTGTAATGAGTTAAAATAAGATAACGACTTTAAAGAGATTTGCAAGTAAAGGAGGGAAAACACTAGCACGATGAGTAGCAACCATATTACTGTAGTTGTACCCAGCTGTTTAATGTCCCTTTAAAGGGACAATCTACTCCAGAATTTAATTGTTTAAAAAGATAGATAATCCTTTTATTACTCATTCCCCAGTTTTGCATAAACAACACGGTTATAAACATGGTTATATTAACTTACGGCTAGATTTAGAGTTCTGCGGCCAAAGGGGTGCGTTAGCTATGCGTGTTTTTTTTCCCCCACACCTTTTAAATACCGCTGGTATTTAGAGTTCACAGAAGGGCTGCGTTAGGCTCCAAAAAGGGAGCATACAGGCATATTTACCGCCACTGCAACTCTCAATACCAGCGGTGCTTACGGACGCGGCCAGCTTCAAAAACGTGCTCATGCACGATATCCCCATAGGAAACAATGGGGCCGTTTGAGCTGAAAAAAAACCTAACACCTGCAAAAAAGCAGCGTTCAGCTCCTAACGCAGCCCCATTGTTTCCTATGGGGAAACACTTTCTAAATCTGCACCTAACACCCTAACATGTACCCCGAGTCTAAACACCCCTAGCATTATACTTATTAACCTCTAATCTGCTGTCCCCGCTATCGCTGACCCCTGCATTTTATTATTAACCCCTAATCTGCCGCTCCGTACACCGCCGCAACCTACATCATAGCTATGTACCCCTGATCTGCTGTCCCTAACACCGCCGACCCCTATATTATATTTATTAACCCCTAATCTGCCCCCCCCCAACGTCGCCGCTACCTTACCTACAATTATCAACCCCTAATCTGCCGACCGGACCTCACTGCTACTCTAATAAATGTATTAACCCCGAAAGCTAAGTCTAACCCTAACCCTAACACCCCCCTAAGTTAAATATAATTTAAATCTAACGAAATAAAATAAATCTTATTAAATAAATTATTCCTATTTAAAGCTAAATACTTACCTGTAAAATAAACCCTAATATAGCTACAATATAAATTATAATTATATTGTAGCTATTTTAGGATTAATATTTATGTTACAGGCAACTTTGTATTTATTTTTACCAGGTACAATAGCTATTAAATAGTTAATAACTATTTAATAGCTACCTAGTTAAAATAATTACAAAATTACCTGTAAAATAAATCCTAACCTAAGTTACAATTAAACCTAACACTACACTATCAATAAATTAATTACCTACAAATACCTACAAATAAATACAATTAAATAAACTAACTAAAGTACAAAAAAAAAAAAAGAACTGTTACAAAAAATAAAAAAATAATTTGCAAACATTATAAAAATATTACAACAATTTTAAGCTAATTACACCTACTCTAAGCCCCCTAATAAAATAACAAAGCCCCCCAAAATAAAAAAATGCCCTACCCTATTCTAAAATAAAAATTGAAAAGCTCTTTTACCTTACCAGCCCTTAAAAGGGCCTTTTGCGGGGCATGCCTCAAAGAATTCTGCTCTTTTGCCTGTAAAAAAAACATACAATACCCCCCCCCACATTACAACCCACCACCCACATACCCCTAATCTAACCCAAACCCCCCTTAAATAAACCTAACACTAAACCCCTGAAGATCTTCCTACCTTATCTTCACCACGCCGGGTATCACCGATCCGTCCAGAAGAGGGTCCGAAGTCTTCATCCTATCCGGGCGATGTCTTCATCCAAGCGGGGGCTGAAGAGGTCCATCATCGGGCTGAAGAGGTCCATCATCCGGCTGAAGTCTTCATCCAAGCGGGGGCTGAAGAGGTCCATCATCCGGCTGAAGTCTTCTATCAAGCGGCATCTTCAATCTTTTTTCTTCTGGCTCCATCTTCATCCCGCTGATGCGGAACATCCATCCTGGCCGACGACTTCCCGACGAATGACGGTTCCTTTAAGGGACGTCATCCAATATGGCGTCCCTCGAATTCCGATTGGCTGATCGGAATAAAGGTAGGAAAATTCTGATTGGCTGATGGAATCAGCCAATCAGATTCAAGTTCAATCCGATTGGCTGATCCAATCAGCCAATCAGATTGAGCTTGCATTCTATTGGCCATCCAATCAGCCAATTGGATTGAACTTGAATCTGATTGGCTGATTCCATCAGCCAATCAGAATTTTCCTACCTTAATTCCGATTGGCTGATAGAATCCTATCAGCCAATCGGAATTCAAGGGACGCCATCTTGGATGACGTCCCTTAAAGGAACCATCATTCGTCGGGAAGTCGTCGGCCAGGATGGATGTTCCGCGTCGGCGGGATGAACATGGAGCCGGAAGAAAGAAGATTGAAGATGCCGCTTGATAGAAGACTTCAGCCGGATGATGGGCCTCTTCAGCCCCCGCTTGGATGAAGACTTCAGCCGGATGATGGACCTCTTCAACCCGATGATGGACCTCTTCAGCCCCCGCTTGGATGAAGACATCGCCCGGATAGGATGAAGACTTCGGACCCTCTTTTGGACGGATCGGTGATACCTGGCGTGGTGAAGATAAGGTAGGAAGATCTTCAGGGGCTTAGTGTTAGGTTTATTTAAGGGGGGTTTGGGTTAGATTAGGGGTATGTGGGTGGTGGGTTGTAATGTTGGGGGGGTATTGTATGTTTTTTTTTTACAGGCAAAAGAGCAGAATTCTTTGGGGCATGCCCCGCAAAAGGCCCTTTTAAGGGCTGGTAAGGTAAAAGAGCTTTTCAATTTTTATTTTAGAATAGGGTAGG
The DNA here is from genome assembly GCF_027579735.1 of Bombina bombina. Lineage (NCBI taxonomy): Eukaryota > Metazoa > Chordata > Amphibia > Anura > Bombinatoridae > Bombina > Bombina bombina. The sequence goes on along the minus strand of NC_069501.1, from coordinate 544,060,690 downwards.
GCATTTTTTTATTTTGGGGGGCTTTGTTATTTTATTAGGGGCTTAGAGTAGGTGTAATTAGCTTAAAATTGTTGTAATATTTTTATAATGTTTGTAAATTATTTTTTTATTTTTTGTAACTTAGTTCTTTTTTTATTTTTTGTACTTTAGTTAGTTTATTTAATTGTATTTATTTGTAGGTATTTGTAGGTAATTAATTTATTGATAGTGTAGTGTTACGTTTAATTGTAACTTAGGTTAGGATTTATTTTACAGGTAATTTTGTAATTATTTTAACTAGGTAGCTATTAAATAGTTATTAACTATTTAACCCCTTAATGACCGAGGACGTGCAGGGTACGTCCTCAAAAAAAAGGCAGTTAACGCCTGAGGACGTACCCTGCACGTCCTCGGTGTGGAAAGCAGCTGGAAGCGATCCTGCTCGCTTCCAGCTGCTTTCCGGTTATTGCAGTGATGCCTCGATATGGAGGCATCCTGCAATAACCATACATGGCCATCCGATGCAGAGAGAGCCACTCTGTGGCCCTCTCTGCACCGGACATCGATGGCCGGTATCGTTGGTGGGTGGGAGCCGAATTGGGAGGCGGGTGGGCGGCCATCGGTGTTGCGCGTGACGTCACGGGGGGCGGGATCGGGATCGGGATCGTCGGGGGCGCGCACGGGCGCGCGCGCGTGCACGGGGGGTGGCGGGCGGGCGCGTGCACGGGGCGGGAGCGGGTGGGAACCGCTACACTACAGAAAAGTAGAAAAGGAAAAGTAAAAAAAATAAATAAATAAACTTTTTTCAAAACCATCTAAGGGATCTGGAAGGGGTGGGGGGTTGGTCTTGGGGGGGGGGAAAGCTACACTACAGAAAAGGGACATATTTTATTAAAAAAAAAGCATTTTTTTTCACTAAACTGGGTACTGGCAGACAGCTGCCAGTACCCAAGATGGCGCACATTAATTCAGAGGGGGAGGGTTAGAGAGCTGTTTAGTGGGGGATCAGTGAGGTTGGGGCTAAGGGGGATCCCTACACAGAAGCATATGTAAATATGCTAACAAAAAATGCACAAAAAAGCCCAAATATACCTTTTATTTTAGTACTGGCAGAGTTTCTGCCAGTACTTAAGATGGCGGGGACATTTGTGGGGTAGGGGAGGGAAGAGAGATGTTTGGGAGGGATCAGGGGGTCTGATGTTTCAGGTGGGAGGCTGATCTTTACACTAAAGCTAAAATTAACCCTGCAAGCTCCCTACAAGCTACCTAATTAACCCCTTCACTGCTAGCCATAATACACGTGTGATGCGCAGCGCCATTTAGCAGCATTCTAATTACCAAAAAGCAACTCCAAAGTCATATATGTCTGCTATTTCTGAACAAAGGGGATCCCAGAGAAGCATTTACAACCATTTGTGCCATAATTGCACAAGCTGTTTGTAAATTATTTCAGTGAGAAACCTAAAATTGTGAAAAATTTTACGTTTTTTTTAATTTGATCGCATTTGGCGGTGAAATGGTGGCATGAAATATACCAAAATGGGCCTAGATCAATACTTGGGGTTGTCTACTACACTACACTAAAGCTAAAATTACCCCAAAAGCTCCTTACATGCTCCCTAATTAACCCCTTCACTGCTGGGCATAATACACGTGTGGTGCGCAGTGGCATTTAGCGGCCTTCTAATTACCAAAAAGCAATGCCAAAGCCATATATGTCTGCTATTTCTGAACAAAGGGGATCCCAGAGAAGAATTTACAACCATTTATGCCATAATTGCACAAGCAGTATGTAAATAATTTCAGTGAGAAACTGAAAGTTTGTGAAAAAATTTGTGAAAAAGTGAACAATTTTTTGTATTTGATCGCATTTGGCGGTGAAATGGTGGCATGAAATATACCAAAATGGGCCTAGATCAATAATTTGGGATGTCTTCTAAAAAAAAATATATACATGTCAATGGATATTCAGGGATTCCTGGAAGATATTAGTGTTCTAATGTAACTAGCGTTAATTTTGAAAAAAAATGGTTTGAAAATAGCAAAGTGCTACTTGTATTTATGGCCCTATAAGTTACAAAAAAAGCAAAGAAGATGTAAACATTGGGTATTTCTAAACTCAGGACAAAATTTAGAAACAATTTAGCATGGGTGTTTTTTGGTGGTTGTAGATATGTAACAGATTTTGGGGTTCAAAGTTAGAAAAAGTGTGTTTTTTTCCATTTTTCCTCATATTTTATAATTTTTTTTATAGTAAATGATAAGATATGATGAAAATAATGGTATTTTTAGAAAGTCCATTTAATGGCGAGAAAAACGGTATATAATATGTGTGGGTACAGTAAATGAGTAAGAGGAAAATTTCAGCTAAACACAAACACCGCAGAAATGTAAAAATAGCCTTGGTCCCAAACGGACAGAAAATGGAAAAGTGCTCTGGTCACTAAGGGGTTAATAGCTATTGTACCTGGTTAAAATAAATACAAAGTTGCCTGTAAAATAAATATTAATCCTAAAATAACTACAATATAATTATAATTTATATTGTAGCTATATTAGGGTTTATTTTACAGGTAAGTATTTAGCTTTAAATAGGAATAGAAGAAGGTAAGTCCCACCAGGGGGAGAAAAGATAGGAGACCCGGAGACAGGAAACTTGATGCAAGAGAGTATCTTTATTCAGCCAGATTGCCAAATAAAAGGTGTAGGTTCAGATGGACACCTGGCGCGTTTCGCGCATGCTCACATGCACTTCATCAGAGGCTCTTAGGCTATTAGGGTTTATTTTACAGGTAAGTATTTAGCTTTAAATATGAATATTTTATTTAATAAGATTTATTTTATTTCTTTAGATTAAAATTATATTTAACTTAGGGGGGTGTTAGGGTTAGGGTTAGACTTAGCTTTAGGGGTTAATACATTTATTAGAGTAGCGGTGAGGTCCGGTCGGCAGATTAGGGGTTAATAAGTGTAGGTAAGGTAGTGGCGACGTTGGGGGGGGCAGATTAGGGGTTAATAAATATTATGTAGGGGTCGGCGATGTTAGGGGCAGCAGATTAGGGGTACATAGGGATAATGTAGTGGGGTCGGCAGATTAGGGGTTAAAATTTTTTATTAGAGTGGCGGCGATGTGGGGGGACCTCGGTTTAGGGGTACATAGGTAGTTTATGGGTGTTAGTGTACTTTAGAGCACAGTAGTTAAGAGCTTTATGAACCGGCGTTAGCCCAGAAAGCTCTTAACTCCTGACTTTTCTCTGTGGCTGGAGTTTTGTCGTTAGATTTCTAACGCTCACTTCAGCCAAGACTCTAAATACCGGCGTTAGAAAGATCCCATTGAAAATATAGGCTACGCAATTGGCGTAGGGGGATCTGCGGTATGGAAAAGTCGCGGCTGGAAAGTGAGCGTTAGACCCTTTCCTGACTGACTCTAAATACCAGCGGGCGGCCAAAACCAGCGTTAGGACCCCCTAACGCTGGTTTTGACGGATAACGCAGAACTCTAAATCTAGGCGATACTTTTTACCTCTGTTATTACCTTTTATCTAAGCCTCTGCAGACTGCCCCCTTTTTTCAGTTCTTTTGACAGATATGCATTTTAGCCAATCAGTGCTGACTACTAGGCAACTCCACAGAAGTGAGCACAATGTTATCTATATGGCACACATGAACTAGTGCTGTCTAGCTGTAAAAAAAAAACAGTCACAATGCACTGGGATAAGAGGCAGCCTTCAAGGGCTTAGAAATTAGCATATGAGCTTACCTAGATTTAGAATTCAACAAAGAATACCAAGAGAAAAAAACAAATTTAATGATAAAAGTAAACTGGAAAGTTGTTTAAAATTGCATGCTCTATCTGGATCATAAAAGCTTAATTTTGACTTGACTGTCCCTTTAAGAGTTTATGTATTTTTTTTTACAGATTGGTGGAAAACAACTAGATTACAAATATCACAAACCTCACCTAATTAAGATTTATAGAAGTGACGAGTTTAAATCTCTGCATGCACTAATTTAATATTAGCTTTCCTCTCATATCATCTGACAAATTTTTAGCTTTGTCTTCTGGCTGATAAACACCCATACATTTAATTTGCCAGTACTGATCGTTAGGAATTTTATTAGTTGGATTCATTACTCTTTACCCATTGATTTGATGTGACAACTTCTATTTACAGCCTTCGGACTGCGTTGCAGCCTCCAAGGGCTCAATGTTATTATATTGCCATTTTATAATTTGATGTATTTTTTTTTTTTTTTTTAAATAACTCATGTTTTGCTCAGTTTGTGTGTTTAGGATTTAGTATTTCAGTTTATTCTTTGTCTCATTTTCAGACTGGCAGATTCAGGGGGAAAACAATCTGCAAGGTTTAGAATGACACAAAATAATTCTTGTTGAGTGAGTTTTAAGTGCATTTTTATTTTCAGAAAACGTTTTACTACCACAAAATGGGCCAGATCACAAGTGGAGTGCTAAATATCACTTTCATGAAAGCAATATTTGTGCTCCACTGAGTAATACCAGCGCACGCTAATGTGCTGGTATAACAACTTGACAGCAAATGTGAACGCGAGCAAGAGATCACTAAATGGATGTAAAAAAATGTGCAAACACACACACACAAATAATATATAAAGTTATAGTAGCATGATCGCTGCACTCACATTACAAATGATCCCTTGCTATTGTGCATTCAAATACAACTTAAAATGCTAGAGAAATATATGAATGAAGGGTGCATTAAGACGATGCATAGGGAACAAAGGGTTAATAAGGAAAAAAAGGTATGATGTTGGGTTGGAGTAGGGGTATAGGAATGAAGTAACAAGGAGGAAATGTGTTAAATTTAATATGTGCAATTATCACAGAAAGTGGATTGAGAACCAATACATGAAATACTCCACTACCTGAGAAAAATTTTGCTCCACAGGAGCTTTGCTCATATGCGTTATCAACTTGAATCATTTTAGTGTGGGTCCTATTAAAAATACCGGACTATATCTTAGCCTCTATACACAGTTAGCGTGTGGTGCAAATATTGCTTAAACGTATTTCCTAAGCAAATCCCAGTTCATATTGTAACACAAGATAAACGAGTCATCTGCACGAATGAACATGTATATTGTGCAGGCTTGTAATATCACAGTTCCTGTAGTAAACAGAGATTATACTTGCTGATACTCTGTCCTGCTTTCTGTAGGATAACGCTCAGTCTGCGTGAGATTCTGTACCAAACTTCTGCATGTAACATCTGTTATAGAGGCTAACATATAGTCTGGTGACGAGGTCACTAGTTTTACGGACTGGGATTTTGGTATATGGAATAGGCCTCTGGTGTCCATCTTGCCTATAAGGGGTGTGAGAATTAGAAGGAGAGGAGTTCCCTAGATATATGGTGGTTTCATATGGTTTCTGTACAGCTGAGCAGTGAACTTTTTGTAACGAGCTACAATCAAGCTTGACATATTGTTACACATGTGGATGACAAAGTTATCATTTTTGAGCCCTTAAAGGGACATTAAACACTTTGAGATGGTAATATAAAATGATAAATTGTATATAATAAAACAACTCTGCAATATACTTTCATTATTTATTTTGTCCTCTTTGCCTGTAATTCCATTCTGAGCTTTTCAGTTCCTGTTAGAAATGGAAGTGCAGAACACTGTTAAATCCAGCACAACCATTGGCTGCACACTCTAGTGACCTATTTATAACTGACCCTAATTGGCCACAGCAGAGAAGGTAACACAAGTTACAACATGGCAGCCCCCAGTGTTTTATAGACACTAAAACTTTACACTTATTTTGTCACTTTTTAAACAACTAATAAAACTTTAAAAAATACATCTACATGTTACTCATGGACTAATCTTTTCTTTGAATGCAACATTCTATCTAACATGTTTTTAATGTTTAAATGTCCCTTTAATGAGCTACAATCAAGCTTGATATACTGTTACATTACATGTGGATTACAAAGTATCTCTTTTAAGCCCCTATGCTATTCATTCACATCATTGTTCTCTAAATTTTTTTTTGGAAAAGACACCTTTTCTTTTCCTTAGGGACGCCTAAGGGGAATTGTTATGTATGCGGGTGTATGCTGTATGCAAGTTTGTATGAGGATAGGTTAGGGACCTCTTACCATATTGGTGTTGTGTATACATTTTCTGATAGTATTCATACTACTGTTGTTATGATCTATTGACATTCATGTTAGCATTAAACATAACTATTACTTTTTGAAGCATTTTGATGAACTGAGTATTTTTTATTATTTTTTATTTGTGGGTATGTAGGCGATACATTACTCTTGCGCCAGTTTTTGACATCTGATGATATATTTTCTTACTATATTTGAGTAGTGCTGTTATTTTTTGTATGTCCTATTAAAAATGTATTACTCATAGATTGGAAACTTAACACTTCGGAACTCCTCTCCCTAGAGGAATACTCATACTACAAAAATAGAAACATAACCTTCTTTCAGGAGGTCCAGTTTTACTGGGATTCTCTAGTGCATGTAACCCCTTCATGAAACAGCATGCCTTAAAGGGACATGAAACCCCCAAAAAATATTTCATGATTCAGATAGAGAATATAATTTGAAACAACTTTCTAATTTACTTCTATTATCTAATTTGTTTCATTATCTTGGTATAATTTGTTGAAGGAGCAGCAATGCACTTATGGTTTCTAACTGAACACATGGGTGAGCCAATCACAATAGTTATATATTAGCAGCTACCAATCAGCAGCTAGAATCTAGGTTCTCTGCTGTTCCTGATATTACCTAGATAAACCTTTCAGCAAAGGATAACAAGAGAAGGAAGCAGATTAAATAATAGTAGTAAATTGGAAAGTTGTTTAAAATTGTATGCTCTGTCTAAATAATGAAAGAAAAATTTTGGGTTGCATTTCCCTTTAATATCCATTTTACTCCCTACCTCATCCCCCGACTGGACCACCCTCTTCCTACTCTCCTTATCCCCCCCCCCCCCCTCTATTTCTCATGGCTCCTTCCCCTCTATCTTTCTCTTTTTTTATTCCACTTAAAGTAAGGTATCCTCATATATTAAAAATGAATGGTATTAGGTATCAATGTTGTAGAATTTAATTTATACTAACTCCCTTTCAGTCACACTAGAGATGGATGATCCATACCATCACCCAACTGGAGGTCTATATGAAAGCAGAATTGATGGACAATGCGCCAATTGTATGTAACTCAATTGAATGACACTGACAACAATGGGGTTTTATTTGTTTAAATAGTAGGAACTGCATTTTATTGTTAAAAATTGATATATAGGGGCCCATATATCAAGCTCCAGATGGCTCGCCAGAAACACCGCTGCTCCATAACCGCTGCTCCTTAACCTGTCCGCCTGCTCTGAGCAGGTAGACAGACATCGCCACAATTTAACCCGATCGTACTGATTGACACCCCCTGCTGGAGGCCGATTGGCCGCGAATCTGCAGGGGGCGGCGTTGCACCAGCAGCTCAAAAGAACTGCTGGTGCAATGCTGAAAACAGTATTACTCATGATTATTGTAATGCATGCCATACTACTTAATCTCGCCCTATGTGTTTAACACCTATAAAACCAAAAATAAGGAAATTACACTTCCTTTAAAATAAGAGAGGCCCCTCTTTTAGAATGGTTATTGAGTGACCGTCACAACAACAATGATCACCTAAGTGAAAAATAAGCACATGGTATAAAATAAAGGGAGGTGGAGTATCCTACTTAATTTAAAAAAAAAAAAAAAAAAGCATATTTAAAGGGACAGTCTACACCAGAATTTTTATTGTTTTAATAAATATATAATCCCTTTATTACCCATTCCCCAGTTTTGCATAACCAACACAGTTATATTTATATACTTTTTACCTCTGTGATTATATTGTATCTAAGCCTCTGCAAACTGCCCCCTTATTTCAGTTCTTTTGACAGACTTGCATTTTAGCCAATCAGTGCTTTCTCCCAGATATATTCAAGTGTGTGAGCACAGTGTTATCTATATGACACACATGAACTAACACCCTTTAGTGGTGAAAAACTGTTAAAATGCATTCTGAAAAGAGGCGGCCTTCAAGGTCTAAGGAATTAGCATATGAACCTCCTAGGTTTAGCTTTCAACTAAGAATACAAAGAAAACAAAGCAAAATTAGTGATAAAAGTAAATTGGAAAATTGTTTAAAATTACATGCCCTATCTGAATCATGAACGTTTATTTTGTACTAGACTGTCCCTATAATAGACATTTTTACTCTTTTAAATGAGTGGTCCAATGTCTGTCCAGCTGCCATGGGATTTTCATGACATGGCCATGGTCTTTATCCTCACCCCCTCCCACTAGAAATACATCTTAAGACCCCTTGTTTGAAAGAGGGGTGTGTGTGTGTGTATATATATATATATATATATATATATATACATGTATATATATATATATATATATATATATATATATATATACATACATACATATACATACACACACAAAAAATGTGTGGACACCAGACCATCACACCTATATGAGCTTGTTGGACATCCTATTCCAAAACCATGGGGATTAATATGCAGTTGAACCCCCCCATTTGTGGCCAAAACAACCACTAATCTTTTGGTAAGTCTTCCAGCATGAGTTTGTGACTGTGGGAATTTGTACACATATATCCAAAAGTTTTAAGAGAAGATCTGGCTACACAATCAGAGTTCCAACTCATCAAATTATTTCCAAAGTTGTTCAGTGGGTTTAAGGTCATTGCTCTGAGCAGGCCACACAATTTCCTCAACACTACACTTATCAAACCATGTTTTCATGGACTTTTATTTGTGCACAGGGGCACAGTTGTGCTGGAACATGAAAGGGCCTTCCTCAAACTGGGGCCACAGTGTCGGAAGCTCCCAAATGTCTAAAATTTCTTTGTATCCTGTAACATTAAGAACTGGAACTAAAGGGCCTAAATCAAACCCTGAAAAATAGCCCCAGACCATCATCCCTCCTCTAACAAACTTTACAGTAGGCTAGTGATTGGTAGCTTTCTCCTGGTTTTCCATCACTCCCAGATTCTTTTGTCAGACTGCCAGACAGTGGAGCATAATTCACCACTCGTCTAGAGAACATGTTTCCACTGCATCAAAGTCCAATGGCAGCAGGGGAAACCCATTTTATGAAAATCCTGTTGCACAATTTTTATGCTGATGTGATGCAACTGATGATAGATCATTTTTATGCACTACTTGCTTAAGCGCTCGCCGGTCCAGCTCTGTGAGTTTGTGTGGTCTACCAATTTGTGGCTTGTCTGTTCTTGCTTTTAGACACTTCTACTTCACAATAATAGCACTTGAGTGTTGAGTGGGACAGATCTAGTAGGGCAGAAATCTCATGAATCTTATCCTATGACAGTGCCACATTTAAAGTTATTGAGATCTTCAGTATGACCAATTGTACTACCAACATTTGTCTATGGATGTTTAATGGCTAAGAGCTGGATCTTATGCACGTTTGCAAACTCAATAATTAGTAGGGGTGTCCATGTACTTTTGGCTCTATAGGGTGTGCATAATCTTTTGTTTACTTCTCACCTTGCTCTACACAGAGCACTAGTCAAGTACAAAAGCCCCTATCTTGTAAATTTGGTGATGACACAATGATGAGTGGTACATAGCAGCCCCTGAAACATCCATAAACCACCACTGGTAATAGCAGGCATAATGATGTGTGTAAAAGGGGATTCTGGCTATGCTGCTGTGTATATTACAATATGATGGGATTCAGTTAGATTTATTTGAGGAATGCTTTTCATGTATGAAGCTACTGCTGTGTTAACTAGCAGATAGCTATCACTGCTGTGTGTGCAGGCTGTCACTGCTGATGTGCAATGTTCTGCATAGCCTTGGTAAAGGATGCAAAGCTCTGCAGAGATGTGGTACAGGTGTACAGCAGGAGGCTGGAGGGGGGCGTGATGGTCTGTGTCCCACAGGAAATATTTTTTGGCAGCAAATCTTCTAACTCTCTGAGCAAATGTTCTGTAATTTATTTGGATCCCACCCAGGGAGAGAGAAGACAGGAGATTGAGATGATGTACGTATAAAAGAGGAAATAAACAGAGAGATGACAAACAAGACAGATATGTGCTTGCTGGGGAAAGAGAGAGAGACAGTGGGAAAGGGCGCATAAGTATTTCATGTGGCAGTTCCAGAGATATTACTTGTGTCACAGAAAATTCTACTTTGACCTTTAAAAGCTACAATAATTACACACAACGTTAAGCAGCCTGCAGCACAAAACACTGACTTCCACATTGTCAAATTCTGCTTTATAATGTTGCTAACTATCTATACACTAATAATGAACACACTGCTCTGTATAACAATGAAGAGTATCTTTACACTGATAATGAACACAGTGCTCTGTATAAAGATGATGAGTATCTATACACTGATAATGAGCACACCGCTCTGTATAATGATGATGAGTATCTATACACTGATAATGAGCACACTGCTCTGTATAATGGTGATGAGTATCTATACACTGATAATGAACATACTGCTCTGTATAATGATGAGTATCTATACACTGATAATGAGCACACTGCACTGTATAATGATGAGTATCTATACACTGATAATGAGCACACTGCTCTGTATAATGGTGATGAGTATCTATACACTGATAATGAACATACTGCTCTGTATAATGATGAGTATCTATACAATGATAATGAACACACTGCTCTGTATAATGATGATGAGTATCTATACACTGATAATGAGCACACTGCTCTGTATAAGGATGATGAGTATCTATACACTGATAATAAGCACACTGCTCTGTATAATGATGATGAGTATCTATACACTGATAATGAGCACACTGCTCTGTATAATGATGATGAGTATCTATACACTGATAATGAGCACACTGCTCTGTATAATGATAATGAGTATCTATACACTGATAATGAGCACACTGCACTGTATAATGATGATGAGTATCTATACACTGATAATGAGCACACTGCTCTGTATAAGGACGATGAGTATCTATACACTGATAATGATCACACTGCTCTGTATAATGATGAGTATCTATACACTGATAATGAACACACTGCTCTGTATAATGATGATGATAATCTATACACTGATAATGAGCACACTGCTCTGTATAATGATGATGAGTATCTATACACTGATAATGAGCACACTGCACTGTATAATGATGATGAGTATCTATACACTGATAATGATCACACTGCTCTGTTTAATGATGCTGAGTATCTATACACTGATAATGAGCACACTGCTCTGTATAATGATGATGAGTATCTATACACTGATAATGAGCACACTGCTCTGTATAATGATGAGTATCTATACACTGATAATGAACACACTGCTCTGTATAATGATGAGTATCTATACACTGATAATGAGCACACTGCTCTGTATAATGATGAGTATCTTTACACTGATAATGAACACACTGCTCTGTATAATGATGATGAGTATCTATACACTGATAATGATCACACTGCTCTGTATAATGATGATGAGTATCTATACACTGATAATGAGCACACTGCTCTGTATAATGATGATGAGTATCTATACACTGATAATGAGCACACTGCTCTGTATAAGGATGATGAGTATCTATACACTGATAATGAACAAACTGCTCTGTATAATAATGATGAGTATCTATACACTTATAATGAACACACTACTCTGTATAATGATGATGAGTATCTATACACTGATAATGAGCACACTGCTCTGTATAATGATGAGTATCTATACACTGATAATGAACACACTGCTCTGTATAATGATGAGTATCTATACACTGATAATGAGCACACTGCTCTGTATAATGATGAGTATCTTTACACTGATAATGAACACACTGCTCTGTATAATGATGATGATAATCTATACACTGATAATGAGCACACTGCTCTGTATAATGATGATGAGTATCTATACACTGATAATGAGCACACTGCACTGTATAATGATGATGAGTATCTATACACTGATAATGATCACACTGCTCTGTTTAATGATGCTGAGTATCTATACACCGATAATGAGCACACTGCTCTGTATAATGATGATGAGTATCTATACACTGATAATGAGCACACTGCTCTGTATAATGATGAGTATCTATACACTGATAATGAACACACTGCTCTGTATAATGATGAGTATCTATACACTGATAATGAGCACACTGCTCTGTATAATGATGAGTATCTTTACACTGATAATGAACACACTGCTCTGTATAATGATGATGAGTATCTATACACTGGTAATGAGCACACTGCTCTGTATAATGATGATGAGTATCTATACACTGATAATGAGCACACTGCTCTGTATAAGGATGATGAGTATCTATACACTGATAATGAACAAACTGCTCTGTATAATAATGATGAGTATCTATACACTTATAATGAACACACTACTCTGTATAATGATGATGAGTATCTATACACTGATAATGAGCACACTGCTCTGTATAATGATGAGTATCTATACACTGATAATGAACACACTGCTCTGTATAATGATGAGTATCTATACACTGATAATGAACACACCAATAGCGTCACCAGACCTGCTATCAACACCTTTTATAATAAGTTTAGGCAATACAGTATAGTAATTGCTCAATGTGAGCTTAACAGGATACTAGAAACCGTGGTAAGGAGTGCAGAAACTGAACCACACAACCTCCCCCCAGAAAGTCCAGTAACTGTTGCTCCTCTTATAGGTGTGCAGATACTTGGGAAGGCGCCAGAGAACGATAAATCCAACGTACGTTTCACAATAAGCTTTATCAAGGATGGTGTGCGCATGTCCAAAACCTTAATTTAAGTCATTCAAAATCCTTAAACCGGATATCCGGTACACGGTCCTCCATCTTTAAAATGGGCAAACATTTAAATTTATAGTCACCATAAAACTCCAAGTCAGAATATTCAAAGTGAAGGCATTCATCAATATATGCATAAACTTTAGTTAAGGGTAGAAATACTAGACAAAGGAATGTTAAAATTAATTAGACAAACTTCTTTCATTTTACAAGTATACAGGGTACCATATAAATAGAAACTATTTACAGTTAGTATGTAATATGTTGATACGGAACATAAAGAAAAATATACACCTTAAAAATATTTCATGTCCGTGATGTTCTCATTATTGTCAAAAACCGAATCATATACATTTTGTAAATGAAATCTATCCCATTAATAGTAATCTTAGGGTAATTCATCTACACATAATTTGCAAATATAAGTGACTAACTAATACCAGATAATATGATTAGGTTTAAAATAGTATTAGTAGAACAACCGGAATCCTCGCACTCAAAAAGGGTTAGTAGAAAAGGGTGAAAGTAAATAAAGTACCGCCAGGCTGAGGCTTAAAAATATAAAGCTCCTTTATTTGAAAAATACATAAAAGGCATACACGCCAACAAGGTGACAAGGTCAAACGCGTTTCATAGTTCTCACTTCATCAGTGACCTATACCAACACCTGAAAACTCATCCTTAATAAAGGTGTTAACCACTCCCATTACAGGTGCAGAGCATTGGCTTAGGTGAATCAGAAAAATGGAGGGCAATCTTTATTCAATACATGTATTGTGTGATTTCTAACAGATAAGCATATTTACATATTTGTAGTGAGTTAGACAGAAATATTTTCATTTCAAGCTGTCAAATCCTATTTACTTTCAAATCTGATTTCAATACAATATTCTAAACTAATATATAGGACTCAACCATAATTACTGACAGCAATTTCCTAATCAATTTAATCCACCATATTTATTACCAAACACTACCATATACTATATTCATATGAAAACAGTTACATTATACATTTATTACACCATTATGAAAAAGAAATTGAAATATTCATAGCTATCAACTTATCATAAGAGGGGGATTTTATTAGAGTCCATAGAATAATTGAATATACTGAAACTACCCAAATATCTCTAAAAATTCTTTAAAAATTATATGGATATAGTGGGAAAGGATACATATCAAAATTTATAGTGTATTCCAATGAAATGTGAATATATGTGAATTACACACTATAGCCTTAGTCTAACTATTCTACATAAAGTTTGATATCCCAATCAGAATTAAGTCCATTTGGGACCCTTATATTTAACTGGAAAATCCAGTATACTTCCTTTTGACTTAGAATTTTAAGTCTGTTTCCTCCCCTTTTGGGTCTCCTAACATGTTGTATACCCTGAAAGCTTAGTAGACTTTTATTTCCATTATGTTCATTCTTAAAATGCAGGGCAACTGGAGTATCTGAATTCTCATCTCCAATTGACCTCAAATGCTCCAAGATTCTAGTTTTCAGGGTTCTGGTCGTTTGACCAACATACTTTATGTTACAAAGTTTGCACGTGAGTAAGTATATCACGTACAAAGTATTACAATTTATGTACTCCTTAATTTTGAAAGACTTATCATCACCTGTAGATTTAAAGGTATGTTGGTATAGGTCACTGATGAAGTGAAACGCGTTTGACCTTGTCACCTTGTTGGGCCCTACCTGGCTCGAAGATAAATTACGTCCTTTGCTTAGCCCGGTTGTTGAACCCAGGGAGGATATCGTGGATGTGGCTTCGAGACCAGCGAGGCGTTCGAGGCCCCCAGTTCGTTCGGATCCGGATCCCGAAGGGGGTAATAGCGGTCGGAGAAAATCCAGCCCCAGTCCGGGGTTAAAGGCGACTGTGAGGAAGAAGTCAAGTTCTAGTTCCGGAAGTCGGCAGACCGGAGCGGAGGTTGCGGATAATGTGATGCTGTCCGGGAGCACCTGTTCCCTTACGGAACAATTCATTGAGCCTGTAATGAAGGGTGATTCTTTGCCTAAGGGTAAGATGGCAAATTTAGGCCAAAAACTAGTAATTAGAGGAAAAAGGCAAGCTAGTAAAAGTACATGAGGACAAAAAAAAACTGTAGCACTACAGAGGCATATGAGTTACATTCAGAGAAAACTACAGAACGTTTTTTAGAGAGGGGATACAAAATACAGGATTTAAAAGAGGCCAAGAAACAAGTGGATTCTATGGCTAGACAAGAGATGATTAAAGGCAAATTGAAGGAAAAGATTGATTACCAGCAGAGACCCGTGTTCATCACAATGTATAGCAAAGAGTACAATGACATTTGTCAAATTATTAAAAAGTCCCTCCCTATTCTTAGTGTTGATGAGACTATGGATAAGATCATAGAGGGAGGATGTAAATATGTGACACGTAAATCGAGAACATTGGCCAACATTCTTTCCCCATCAATGCTTCCCACAAACAATACAGATAATTGGCTTACACCTAAAAAGGTTTTTTTCACTGTGGAAGCAGAAAATGTACATCATGTTCATACGCCACATTAGGTGATACCTTTAAATCTACAGGTGATGATAAGTCTTTCAAAATTAAGGAGTACATAAATTGTAATACTTTGTACGTGATATACTTACTCACGTGCAAACTTTGTAACATAAAGTATGTTGGTCAAACAACCAGAACCCTGAAAACTAGAATCTTGGAGCATTTGAGGTCAATTGGAGATGAGAATTCAGATACTCCAGTTGCCCTGCATTTTAAGAATGAACATAATGGAAATAAAAGTCTACTAAGCTTTCAGGGTATACAACATGTTAGGAGACCCAAAAGGGGAGGAAACAGACTTAAAATTCTAAGTCAAAAGGAAGTATACTGGATTTTCCAGTTAAATACAAGGGTCCCAAATGGACTTAATTCTGATTGGGATATCAAACTTTATGTAGAATAGTTAGACTAAGGCTATAGTGTGTAATTCACATATATTCACATTTCATTGGAATGCACTATAAATTTTGATATGTATCCTTTCCCACTATATCCATATAATTTTTAAAGAATTTTTAGAGATATTTGGGTAGTTTCAGTATATTCAATTATTCTATGGACTCTAATAAAATCCCCCTCTTATGATAAGTTGATAGCTATGAATATTTCAATTTCTTTTTCATAATGGTGTAATAAATGTATAATGGAACTGTTTTCATATGAATATAGTATATGGTAGTGTTTGGTAATAAATATGGTGGATTAAATTGATTAGGAAATTGCTGTCAGTAATTATGGTTGAGTCCTATATATTAGTTTAGAATATTGTATTGAAATCAGATTTGAAAGTAAATAGGATTTGACAGCTTGAAATGAAAATATTTCTGTCTAAATCACTACAAATATGTAAATATGCTTATCTGTTAGAAATCACACAATACATGTATTGAATAAAGATTGCCCTCCATTTTTCTGATTCACCTGAGCCAATGCTCTGCACCTGTAATGGGAGTGGTTAACACCTTTATTAAGGATGAGTTTTCAGGTGTTGGTATAGGTCACTGATGAAGTGAAACGCGTTTGACCTTGTCACCTTGTTGGCGTGTATGCCTTTTAGGGAACCCCTGGGAGTTCGAAGTAACGGGAAGGGGACTTGACCGTTGGAGGAATTAGGCCTTGGATGTGATTGGTTGGTACCTGTAAGGGGGCGGGCTTAGCACGCGCTGTTACGCATTTAAGGAAAGAGCGGGAGAATCTGTCATCAGATTATTTATCAAACCTTTCTGGAAAGTGCTTGTCAGTTGGTAATTCTGTGATGGCGCATTTTGATGCGATTTTTGACCAACTTAAGTTGGAAGCTGCTAAAATGGGCCCTACCTGGCTCGAAGATAAATTACGTCCTTTGCTTAGCCCGGTTGTTGAACCCAGGGAGGATATCGTGGATGTGGCTTCGAGACCAGCGAGGCGTTCGAGGCCCCCAGTTCGTTCGGATCCGGATCCCGAAGGGGGTAATAGCGGTCGGAGAAAATCCAGCCCCAGTCCGGGGTTAAAGGCGACTGTGAGGAAGAAGTCAAGTTCTAGTTCCGGAAGTCGGCAGACCGGAGCGGAGGTTGCGGATAATGTGATGCTGTCCGGGAGCACCTGTTCCCTTACGGAACAATTCATTGAGCCTGTAATGAAGGGTGATTCTTTGCCTAAGGGTAAGATGGCCAATTTAGGCCAAAAAGTAGTAATTAGAGGAAAAAGGCAAGCTAGTAAAAGTGACGGCCCGCCGAGGCCTAGTTTTCCGTGTGGGGGTAAGGAGCAAGTGAGTATAGGTAGTTTAGGTAGTGCCTTAGTGAAAAAGAAAGGTGAGGGTTTGAATGTGTCGGGGCCGATTGAACTACCTCAGGCAGTTTCAGAACAGTTACATAATGTTTCAAAGACGGCACAGATTTTAAGACCTTGCAGTAATATTGAGGACCAGGCTTATCGAGTGTTAGACGAGAGGGTGGAAGGGCCTGAAGTCAGTGAAAGTCAGCATGACACCGAGGTTGATAACGGTGTTGTAGAATTAGATTTATATTTAGATTCTTCTGAGGAGGATTTTATTCCACCTTCTCCCAGTGTAGTTAACCCTATTCGCCAGTTTAAACCGTCAGTCAGGGTCCAGAGTGATTTGGTTTTAAAGGGTGAGTTAAGAAATTTGAGGGATAGGAACGTTGAAGTAATTAAAAATTTACCTGTCACTAATGATGTTTTTCTTTTAGAAGGGAATGAGACTGGGTCACGGCCTGAGAATTCCCCGGGTCTTTTAATGGTGGGAAATGACGGCCTAAGTGGGGATGCTTATGGTCTGCAGGAATCCTGGACGGAAAATATCAGGCTGGATATTGAGGACGGCGTTCCGGGGGTGGAACGTTTTAATGCCAGGGGAGAAGAAACAAGGGTGAGTACGGCCAACAATCTTAATTTTGGTCTTCAGGGCATGATGGGTCAGAGTATTAATAATACATTTCATAGCTCGGTTAACTCTGTTCAACGTCCAAACAGGTCTGGGATTGGGAGAATACAAGGTAGAGGTAGACAACGCAAGAGGTATGGGGATTTAAAGGGAGAAGGGTTTGAGGTTCCATCAGCTAAGAAGGGTAAGGGTGTTTTAGTGGATAGTAGGTTGGGTATGTCTACAGCTAGTAGGGGCATTGGAATTTGGGCACCTTCTGGGGGTTTGTCACATGTTTCTTTTTTACAGACGGAAAAAGGTCAGCAATTAATGACTAATACGGATCCCAGGACTACTGGTTTCCAGAATACAGAGAAGGTTACGGCTGCATCTCAAGGGGTTCAGTCTGCAGTGACTCAGGATCCGAGTACAGGTAATGAGGGATCCGGGGTGGTGAATCTGAATGTGGGGGTTGATACAGTCGGTGTGCATGCTGATCCTTTATCTATAACTGTTGTAGCGGGTTTAAGGGACTTGTTAGCCAAATTAGAAGGAGCCAAAGTCACGGGGGGAGTCGCCAATTCATGGGTTCCCCCTGAATTGGCTCTCCAAAATAGGGTATTAGGGATTGTTGGTGAGGGAATAAAAGATGTAGGGTCAGTACCTCAATCTCAAATGGTCGGTTTATCCCAGCAAAAGGTGGCTAATGTTGATAATAAAGCGTCTGGGGGTCCCAAGCTGAAGATTGCTGACACGGCTTTGGCCAGGTCTTGTTTGTGTTCTATCGGGCCTTTGGGCATGCATTTGACGGTCGAGTTAAGAGAAAAGATATACAAGAGAGATTTTATTGAATTATTTTCCCTCCTTCCTCTTGATCAGTCTTTTGAGATACCTGAAGACTCAAAAAAGGATTCGGCCAAGAAGGAGGAGGAGGAAAGAAAAAGACGTTACAGAAAATTACCGAAAACATTTACTAACTGGTTCCAGGCTTTTGTTATTTATGCTAGTGTATTTTCTGTTAAGTTCCCTGATCAAGGCGCGGCCCTCTTTTGTTATTTAGATGAAATTGCCGCTGCTCAGAGAACATATGGTGGTATGGCTTGGTGGTATTATGATGAACAATTTAGACAACGTTTGTCGGTTAAGCCTGAGATGAAATGGGACGATCGTGATATGGGTCTATGGTTAAAAGTGATGACCCCGTTAAGGTCTTCGCAGCCCTTTCGCGGGAGTGCCGGCGGATCTCTTGAAAACGGTTCATCGGCAACAGTCAAAAAAGGTTTCTGTTTTGCTTTCAATGAAAAGTTCTGTAAATGGGGAGCATCATGTAAATTCAGACACGAATGCTCTGGGTGTGGTGGATCCCACCCTTCCATTAAGTGTTTCAAAAAGAACAAATTGGGAGGAACCCAGGAGCTTCCTGAAAAAGGGATTAACTCCGGTGAGGCTAAGCGGGATGGAGCTGTGGCTCGTACTTTACGCTAAACAGAAGGGTTGTGGTGATAAGGCCTTGTTATTGCTACATGGTTTTGAGTTTGGTTTCAGAATCCCATCTTCAGGGGGTGTTGTTCATTACAGGGGTAACCTTAAGTCTGCTAGAGAATGGCCTGAGGTTGTCAGGATTAAACTTGAGAAAGAGGTTACTTTGGGTCAAATGGCAGGTCCTTTTAAAATCTCTCCTATCCCCCATTTGCGTATTTCTCCTTTAGGAGTGGTTCCTAAGAAAGAGCCTGGTAAATTTTGTCTAATTCACCACTTATCATTTCCAAAAGGTGGATCTGTAAATGATGATATTCTGGATGAATTATCGTCTGTGTCTTATACATCATTTGACATGGCAGTTAATTTGGTTAGAGAGGCTGGTCAATTTGCTTTAATGGCTAAAGTGGATATTGAGGCGGCTTTTCGGTTACTTCCAGTTCATCCTTCTTCACATTATCTGTTGGGTTGTTGTTTTGAGGGTTTTTTCTACATCGACCTCTGCCTCCCGATGGGTTGTTCTATTTCTTGTTCTTTGTTTGAATGCTTTAGTTCCTTTTTGGAATGGGTTGTTAAATTCAAGTCTGGATTCTCGTCAGTAGTTCATTATTTGGATGATTTTCTTTTTGTTGGTCCCCCTGATTCGGACGTTTGTTTGAAGTTAAGGGATTGTTTTTATTCAATGGCATCTGATTTTTGGGTTCCTATTGCAATGGAAAAATCTGAGGGTCCAGTTACGGCCCTTAAATTTTTGGGTATTACGATAGATTCTGAAAGTATGGAATGTAGGCTACCTGCGGAAAAGATTGTGGATTTGTCAGAAATGATTCAGCAATTTTTGGCGGTCCGTAAGGTGACTTTGAGAAAAATGCAATCTTTGCTGGGAAAATTGAATTTTGCTTGCAGAATCATTCCTATTGGTAGAGTTTTTTCTAGAAGAATGTCATTGGCTACGTCTGGTGTTAGTAAGCCTCATCATTTTGTAAGGATTAAAAAAGGCCACAAGGATGATTTGAAAGTTTGGTTGGAATTCCTTAAAAATTTTAATGGTGTTGCAATATTTATGGAAGCTAGGATCTCTAATGTTGATTTGGATTTGATAACTGATGCAGCTGGGGGTGTTGGTTTCGGGGCTTATTTTCAGGGGCATTGGTGTGCAGAAGTGTGGCCTCAAGAGTGGGTCAATTTGGGTTTAACTAGGAACCTAGTTTTCCTTGAGCTATTTCCGATTCTGGTGGCTCTGTTTGTGTGGGAAGTTGATTTGATGAATAAATCCATATTGTTCCATACGGATAATATGGGTGTTGTTTCTGCTATTAATTCTTTATCTGCATCATCATTACCAGTTTTGCGTTTATTAAGAGTACTAGTCCTGAAATGTTTAAGTATGAATGTATTTGTCAGGGCAAAGCATATCCCTGGTAAGCTTAATTTGATAGCAGATTCTTTATCTCGTTCACAGTGGTCTCGCTTTCGAGAGTTGGCTCCTCAGGCGGATGTAGTTGGAGCGATGTTTCCTGTCCAACTTTGGAAGCTTGGGACGGAGGATTGGCTGAATTAATTAAAAAATCTTTGGCTCCAGGTACTTGGACGTCCTATGTATCAGTTTGGAAGGAATGGGAAATGTGGTTATGTCAATCTGAAATTAAAGAAGGGTCTGATGATGTCACGGGTTGCTTATTGGATTGGATGTGGCATTGGGGAAATGTGGGTTTGTCACCATCTAATATGGAAAGAAGATTGGCGGCCCTTGCTTTTAGATTTCATTTATTAGGTTTGTCTGATGTTACAAAAGTTTTTTGGGTACGTCAAGTTCTTAAAGGCTTGAAGAAAAAGGCAAAGGTTAGAGATAAGAGAAGGCCTATTACATTTTCTTTACTTAAAAAAATTTGGGTGGTATTAGCAGAGATTTGTGCATCAAGATTTGAAATAATATTGTTTAGAACGGCCTTTGTATTGGCCTTTTTTGGGGCATTTAGAGTTTCGGAATTGGTAAGCCCTAGCAAAAAAGTTTCAGGAGGTTTACAAAAAGAAGATGTAATATGGAATGATAGCAGGGTAGAAATATTACTGAGAAGTAGTAAAACGGACATATATGGGAAAGGCAAGAACATAGTGCTATTCCCTAGTGGTGGAGAGATATGTCCATGTCAGGTAATGATGCTTTATGGATCCATATGGCCTTTGCAGGATGGCCCTTTGTTGGTTCACTCAGATGGTTCTTTTTTATCACAGTATCAATTTAGAGCCATTTTAAAAGGTTCAATTGTTTTATTGGGTCTTAATCCTTTAGAGTTCGGATCTCATTCTTTCCGGATTGGAGCTGCTACTGAAGCTGCTATGTTAGGTCTCAGAGAGGATATAGTTAAAAAGATTGGTAGATGGGGTTCAAGTCGTTATAAATCCTATGTTAGGCCTGATTTAAGGATATAAAAAAAAAAAAAAAAAAACCTTGAATAGAGCGTATGTTTTGGAATGTTTGAGCTGTAATCATCCTGAATACTCTCTTTATTTCTTTTATTTTAGGTGTGAGGATCGTATGGGTGATGGGGCATTCGTTTATATACTGGGCCAATGCTGAGGCCAGTAAGAAAATGGGCGGCCTTCAGCTTGGGTGTCCTGTTGATCAATGGGAGGTCAAATGGTTTGGGATTAGGGGCATGTGCTGGGAACTCTTGTTTCTGTTGTTTCTAGACTATGGCAGAATTTTTCCTCGTCCTGATGTTTTGATAGTGCATTTGGGGGGAAATGATTTAGGTATGATTCCTCAAAAAGAATTAGTGAGAAGAATCAAAAGGGATCTGGGCAATATAATGGAACTTTATCCCGGAATTAAAATAGTCTGGTCACAGATTACTCCTAGGCTGGTTTGGAGATCAGCGAGGGATTATGATAGGCTAGAAAAGAGCCGCAAGAAAATTAACAAAATAGTTAGCTCTTTTGTTAAGAGGTTGGGGGGAGGTGTAGTTTTCCACCCAGATTTCGAAGTAGATGGGGCTGAGGAATTTTACTTAAAAGATGGTGTTCATTTTAACCAATTTGGGCTGCAGCTATTTCTTTTTGATATAAAAGAAGCGTTGGGAAAAATGTTGGGTTTGGCGGGACTGGGCTGTTCGGTCAGTCCAGTCGGTGGCGGGGGTGCTAGTTCCCAGACAAATATGGTATGCAATATGGCCAAGTGATTTGGAGGATTTTAAGTAGTTGCCTCTCCATGGGGTGAGTGGACAACTGGTTTAATAGGGGCAAGGGGTTCCCTATTAAAGTTTAGGTGTCCTTGGACGGACTCAACAGGGATATAGTTGAGTCCAGTTGTTGAATAACGGCCATCTTGTTTTGTGGGTTTGGGAACTAGCACCGCTGTGGGTAATTGACAGTTTTATTTGACAGTAATGTTATTTATGAACATCAGGTATGTTCTGTTAAAAAATGTTTGAAAATATTTATTACACAATATTTAACTTGTGATGTTAATAAAATGGCTGCGGCCAAATTTTATACCAAAGTTGTGTGTAACTCTTTATTTATGTTATTATGTTAGCTTATAATGGTTATAAGGTTAAGGCCGGGGATTGACGACTTTAAAGGTCAGGGAACCCCTGGGAGTTCGAAGTAACGGGAAGGGGACTTGACCGTTGGAGGAATTAGGCCTTGGGTGTGATTGGTTGGTACCTGTAAGGGGGCGGGCTTAGCACGCGCTGTTACGCATTTAAGGAAAGAGCGGGAGAATCTGTCATCAGATTATTTATCAAACCTTTCTGGAAAGTGCTCCCTCCCTCCCTCCCTAATGTTTGTTTTCCTTCCTTGTTTCGTGTTCGTCGCAGCAAGGCGGGGGTGCTAGTTCCCAGACAAATATGGTATGCAATATGGCCAAGTGATTTGGAGGATTTTAAGTAGTTGCCTCTCCATGGGGTGAGTGGACAACTGGTTTTATAGGGGCAAGGGGTTCCCTATTAAAGTTTAGGTGTCCTTGGACGGACTCAACAGGGATATAGTTGAGTCCAGTTGTTGAATAACGGCCATCTTGTTTTGTGGGTTTGGGAACTAGCACCGCTGTGGGTAATTGACAGTTTTATTTGACAGTAATGTTATTTATGAACATCAGGTATGTTCTGTTAAAAAATGTTTGAAAATATTTATTACACAATATTTAACTTGTGATGTTAATAAAATGGCTGCGGCCAAATTTTATACCAAAGTTGTGTGTAACTCTTTATTTATGTTATTATGTTAGCTTATAATGGTTATAAGGTTAAGGCCGGGGATTGACGACTTTAAAGGTCATGTATTTTTCAAATAAAGGAGCTTTATATTTTTAAGCCTCAGCCTGGCGGTACTTTATTTACTTTCACCCTTTTCTACTAACCCTTTTTGAGTGCGAGGATTCCGGTTGTTCTACAGATTTTTCTACTGAGGGAAAGAGGTGAAGTTCCCTGTATACATCCTATTTGCACCAGTCAGACCGGAACCTTTGTCTTGATCACAGCTCCCGTGGGGAGCGCTGAGGAGGTGAGACAAAGTATTGCTGCAGCGGCAGCGACAGTGAAGACACAGCACGGTGAACGAGAGAAAAAGAGAGAGGTGAATGGAACTTTTCTACACACTGAGCGCCTACGAACGGAGTGTGGCATTAAAATAGTATTAGTACATTTAAATTGTTAATTTTTACTATTTTACATTGATACATTAATACTAGGGATAAGGGGTTTTATATTTAATTGGTTTCTTCAAAAATACTTATTAGAAAGTATTGCAGGATATATTAGTTGGTATATAGGTTGGAGAGTTTATAAAAAATGATGAAGTTCGAAGTCCTTATTAAGGCCATTTGGTATAAGACTATCCATAATGTGGATCCATTTCATCTCCAAATGACCTAATTGATTCTGTATATCCCTTCCTTTCCACCCAGATTCTACCTTCCTGATGCCCAGAAACTCAAGATCCTCTATTCTTCTATTGTGTTTTTTGTCAAAGTGTGCAGATAGTGTATGTTTCTGAAAACCTTTCCTTATGTTATATATATGTTCGTTCAATCTTGTTTTTAGAAGCCTGGAGGTGCGTCCTATGTAAATTAAATTACACGTGCAACGTAACAGATATATTACATTCTTACTGTTGCATGTGATAACTTGATTAATATTATAGTTCCTATTTCCATCCATGGAATAAAATTTGTTGCAAATTTTAGGTCCCTTTTTCATTTCTTTACAGGCATTGCAAAACTGGCACCTTCTAAAACCTTCTTATAATGCTGGTAACCAGTTTTTATTTGAATTAATACCCTCTGTCTTTTTTATTGTTTTGTGTGTAAGTTGTACTTTTAAATTTGGAACCTTTTTAAACATTATATACGGTTTATCTTCTATGAGTTCGGATAGACTTGGGTCTCTAAATAAAATTCCCCAATGTTTTTGTATAATTTCTCTGACTTCTTTACTTTGGGTGCTGTGTTGTAAAATCAATCTACTTGCTGAATTATCTGTTTTTGATATCCAGTTACTTTTTTGTTTATACTGGAGTAGATTTTTTCTGTCCAAGTTTGCTACCTCTTCTATTTTTTCTTCTAAGAAATTGCTCGAGTAATTCTTCTCTATAAATCTTTCTTTTAATATTTTAGATTGAGTGTGAAAAACAGCTTCATCCCTACAATTACGCCTAAGGCGCATAAATTGTCCCTTTGGTATATTTTTTAGCCAGTGTCTTTGATGACAACTATTTAAATTAATATAATTATTTACATCAATACTTTTGAAGAAATTTTTTAAATTTAATTAGTTTTTAATCTCTCATTTTCTAGTGTTGATAGCAGGTCTGGTGACGCTATTTTATATATTTTATATATTGTGTTTTAATAAATTCATTTATCTGAACAACTGGTACAAGAATCTGTTTACCCAACAGTATAAAAGTGGGTGTGCGCTTTTACCTGAGCTTGGTTATAGCTCCACCACATGTGAGTAACCATTTTCACAGACACAAGTTTTGTATTGCAACAAAGTTACAGAATTACGCTATGTGGCATATTTCTTCTTTTTTATGAGGATCAAGAGAGACCACACAGAAGACTGAAGAGTGCCAGGAAGAGTATACATATCCTTATATGAACTCTATATAAATCATTTTTATGGTTTAATATATTAGTGGCACCATATATTTTTTGGTTTTATCTTATCTTATCACATTTATTTCACCTATTTTCATTTTTTGTGATATTTTGGTACTTGTTATCACAGTGCTCTGTATAATGATGATGAGTATCTATACACTGATAATGATCACACTGCTCTGTATAAGGATGATGAGTATCTATACACTGATAATGATCACACTGCTCTGTATAATGATGAGTATCTTTACACTGATAATGAACACACTGCTCTGTATAATTATGATGAGTATCTTTACACTGATAATGAACACAGTGCTCTGTATAAGGATGATGAGTATCTATACACTGATAATGAGCACACTGCTCTGTATAAGGATGATGAGTATCTATACACTGATAATGAGCACACTGCTCTGTATAAGGATGATGAGTATCTATACACTGATAATGATCACACTGCTCTGTATAATGATGAGTATCTTTACACTGATAATGAACACACTGCTCTGTATAATTATGATGAGTATCTTTACACTGATAATGAACACAGTGCTCTGTATAAAGATGATGAGTATCTATACACTGATAATGAGCACACTGCTCTGTATAAAGATGAGTATCTTTACACTGATAATGAGCACACTGCTCTCCTCTGTATAAAGATGAGTATCTTTACACTGATAATGAACACAGTGCTTTGTATAATGATGATGCGTATCTATACACTGATAATGAGCACACTGCTCTCTATAATGATGATGAGTATCTATACACTGATAATGAACAAACTGCTCTGTATAAGGATGATGAGTATCTATACACTGATAATGAGCACACTGCTATGTATAAGGATGATGAGTATCTATACACTGATAATGAACACACTGCTCTGTATAATGTTGCTGAGTATCTATACACTGATAATGAGCACAGTGCACTGTATAATGATGATGAGTATCTATACACTGATAATGAGCACACTGCTCTGTATAATGGTGCTGAGTATCTATACACTGATAATGAGCACACTGCTCTGTATAATGATGATGTGAGTATCTATACACTGATAATGAGCACACTGCTCTGTATAAGGATGATGAGTATCTATACACTGATAATGAGCACACTGCTCTGTATAATAATGATGTGAGTATCTATACACTGATAATGAGCAAACTGCTCTGTATAAGGATGATGAGTATCTATACACTGATAATGAGCACACTGCTCTGTATAATGATGATGAGTATCTATACACTGGTAATGATCACACTGCTCTGTATAAGGATGATGAGTATCTATACACTGATAATGAACACACTGCTCTGTATAAGGATGATGAGTATCTATACACTAATAATAAGCACACTGCTCTGTATAATGATGACGAGTATCTATACACTGATAATAAGCACACTGCTCTGTATAATGATGACGAGTATCTATACACTGATAAAAAGCACACTGCTCTGTATAATGATGACGAGTATCTATACACTGATAAAGAGCACACTGCTCTGTATAATGATGATGAGTATCTATACACTGATAAAGAGCACACTGCTCTGTATAAGGATGATGAGTATCTATACACTGATAATGAGCACACCGCTCTGTATAATGATGATGAGTATCTTTACACTGATAACGAAAACACTGCTCTGTATAATTATGATGAGTATCTTTACACTGATAATGAACACAGTGCTCTGTATAAAGATGATGAGTATTTATACACTGATAATGAGCACACTGCACTGTATAATGATGATGAGTATCTATACACTGATAATAAGCACACTGCTCTGTATAATGATGACGAGTATCTATACACTGATAAAGAGCACACTGCTCTGTATAAGGATGATGAGTATCTATTCACTGATAATAAGCACACTGCTCTGTATAAGGATGATGAGTATCTATACACTGATAATGAGCACACTGCTCTGTATAATGATGATGAGTATCTTTACACTGATAACGAACACACTGCTCTGTATAATTATTATGAGTATCTTTACACTGATAATGAACACAGTGCTCTGTATAAAGATGATGAGTATCTATACACTGATAATGAGCACACTGCTCTGTATAAAGATGATTATCTTTACACTGATAATGAGCACACTGCTCTGTATAAAGATTAGTATCTTTACACTGATAATGAGCATACTGCTCTCCTCTGTATAAAGATGAGTATCTTTACACTGATAATGAACACAGTGCTTTGTATAATGATGATGCGTATCTATACACTGATAATGAGCACACTGCTCTCTATAATGATGATGAGTATCTATACACTGATAATGAGCACACCGCTCTGTATAAGGATGATGAGTATCTATACACTGATAATGAGCACACTGCTATGTATAAGGATGATGAGTATCTATACACTGATAATGAACACACTGCTCTGTATAATGTTGCTGAGTATCTATACACTGATAATGAGCACACTGCACTGTATAATGATGATGGGTATCTATACACTGATAATGAGCACACTGCTCTGTATAATGATGATGTGAGTATCTATACACTGATAATGAGCACACTGCTCTGTATAAGGATGATGAGTATCTATACACTGATAATGAGCACACTGCTCTGTATAATAATGATGTGAGTATCTATACACTGATAATGAGCACACTGCTCTGTATAATGATGATGTGAGTATCTATACACTGATAATGAGCACACTGCTCTGTATAAGGATGATGAGTATCTATACACTGATAATGAACACACTGCTCTGTATAATAATGATGTGAGTATCTATACACTGATAATGAGCAAACTGCTCTGTATAAGGATGATGAGTATCTATACACTGGTAATAATCACACTGCTCTGTATAAGGATGATGAGTATCTATACACTGATAATGATCACACTTCTCTGTATAATGATGATGAGTATCTATACACTAATAATGAGCACACTGCTCTGTATAATGATGACGAGTATCTATACACTGATAATAAGCACACTGCTCTGTATAATGATGACGAGTATCTATACACTGATAATAAGCACACTGCTCTGTATAATGATGACGAGTATCTATACACTGATAAAGAGCACACTGCTCTGTATAATGATGATGAGTATCTATACACTGATAATGAGCACACTGCTCTGTATAATGATGATGAGTATCTATTCACTGATAATAAGCACACTGCTCTGTATAAGGATGATGAGTATCTATTCACTGATAATGAGCACACTGATCTGTATAAGGATGATGAGTATCTATACACTGATAATGAGCACACTGCTCTGTATAAGGATGATGAGTATCTATACACTGATAAAGAGCACACTGCTCTGTATAAGGATTATGTGTATCTATACACTGGTAATGAGCACACTGCTCTGTATAAGGATGATGAGTATCTATACACTGGTAATGATCACACTTCTCTGTATAATGATGATGAGTATCTATACACTAATAATGAGCACACTGCTCTGTATAATGATGACGAGTATCTATACACTGATAATAAGCACACTGCTCTGTATAATGATGACGAGTATCTATGCACTGATAATAAGCACACTGCATTGTATAATGATAAATATCTATACACTGATAATGAGCACACTGCTCTGTATAATGATGACGAGTATCTATACACTGATAAAGAGCACACTGCTCTGTATAATGATGATGAGTATCTATACACTGATAAAGAGCACACTGCTCTGTATAATGATGATGAGTATCTATACACTGATAATGAGCACACTGCTCTGTATAATGATGATGAGTATCTATTCACTGATAATAAGCACACTGCTCTGTATAAGGATGATGAGTATCTATACACTGAAATTGAACATGCTGCTCTGTATGGTGTATGGTATGGTGATGCTGTGTATTGAAATACTGATAATGATGAACACGCTGCTCTGTGTAATAATGCTTAGTATCTATACACTGATAATGAAGAACACAGTGCTCTGTATAATTAATCTGAGTATCTATACACTGATAATGAAGAACACAGTGCTCTGTATAATTAATCTGAGTATCTATACACTGATAATGAACACATTGCTCTGTATAATGTTACTAAGAGGCCTATTTATCAAATGTCTGTCGGACTTGATCCGACAGTGCGGATCAGGTCCGACAGACATCGCTGAATGCGGAGAGCAATACGCTCTCCGTATTCATCATTGCACCAGCAGCTCATAAGAGCTGCTGGTGCAACGCCGCCCCCTGCAGACTCCGGGCCAATAAGCCTCCAGCAGGGAGGTGTCAATCAACCCGATCAACACGATGAACATGCTGCTCTGTATGGTGATGCTATGGGGTTGATTTATCATACCCTGGGCGGACATGATTCGCTATAGCGAATGATGTTCGCCCTGTATCGCTAAATGCAGACAGCGTACGTTATCGGCCTTTAACATTGCAAAAGCAGTTCTGACCGCTGCTTCATAACGTCTGTTTCCGGCGAGCCTGAAGGCTCGCCAGAAACAAAGAACCTCAAACTCCAAACGGAGCTTGATAAATATGCCCCTACGGGTTAAAAAATAAATCACACAACACATTAAAATAAACTATTACACTCATATATAAACTTTTTAATAATAAAATATAATTTGAATATTCATAAAAAGTTTTTAAAAGGGTTAAAATGGATATGGTATATGGCAAGGTGTTTGACTGCAAAGGGCTCCAATGTGTGTATATATGTATATATGTATATGTATATATATATATATATATATATATATACACATATAAACACATATATACACATGTATACATTGTAACATAAATGCTCCTCTCCTTGGGATGTTTGTCCATGGAATAGACAGTCTTCACAGCAGAAATGACTCCATACACCTCCATACAAAAGGCAAAAGTCAACAGCCTTACATAATTTGTGGGGAACATATATTCCATCATTGTACACAATGCCCTTAGCTCTGTCAAAACATATGTGACAACACTGAAGAAATGACACTTTTGCTACAATGTAAAGTAGTGAGTGTACAGCCTGTATAACCATGTAAAAGTGCTGTCCCCTCAAAATAACTCAACACACAGCCATTAATGTCTAAGCTGTTGGCAACAAAAGTGAGTACATCCCTAAGGGGAAATGTCCAAATTGGGTCCAATTAGCCATTTACCCTCCCCGGTGTCATGTGATTCGTTAGTGTTACAAGGTCTCAGATGTGAATGGGGAGCAGATGTGTTAAATTTGGTGTTATCGCTCCCACACTCTCTCATACTGGTCAGTGGACGTTTACCATGGCACCTCATGGCAAAGAACTCTCTGAGGTGCTGAAAAGAAGAAATTTTGCTCTACATAAAGATGGCCTAGGCTATAAGAAGATTGCCAAGACCATGAAACTGAGCTGCAGCACAGTGGGCAAGACTATACAGTGGTTTCACAGGACAGGTTCCACTCAGAACAGGCCTCGTCATAGTCGGCCAAAGAATTTGAGTGCACATGCTCAGCATTATATTCAGAAGTTGTCTTTGGGAAATAAACGTATGAGTGCTGCCAGCATTGCTGCAGACGTTGAAGGGGTGGGAGGTTAGTCTGTCAGTGCTCAGACCATACGCCGCACACTGCATCAAATTGGTCTGCATGGCTGTAGTCCCAGAAGGAAGCCTCTTCTAAAGATGATGCACAAGAAAGCCCGCAAACAGTTTGCTGAAGACAAGCAGACTAAGGACATGGATTACTGGAACCATATCCTGTGGTCCGATGAGACCAAGATACACTTATTTGGTTCAGATGGTGTCAAGCGTGTGTGGCGGCAACCAGGTGAGGAGTACAAAGACAAGTGTGTCTTGCCTACAGTCAAGCATGGTGGTGGGAGTGTCATGGTCTGGGCCTGCATGAGTGTTGCCGGCACTAGGGAGCTACAGTTAATTGAGGGAACCATGAATGTCAACATATACTGTGACATACTGAAACAGAGTATGATCCCCTCCCTACGGAAACTGGGCCACAGGGAAGTATTCCAACATGATAACAACCCCAAACACACCTCCAAGATGGCCATTGCCTTGCTAAAGAAGCTGAGGGTAAAGGTGATGGACTGGCCAAGCATGTCTCCAGATCTAAACCGCAAGGTTTATAACATCCAACAGCTCCATGATGTTGTCATGGAGGAGTGGAAGAGCACTCCAGTGGCATCCTGTGAAGCTCTGGTGAACTCCATGCCCAAGAGGGTTAAGGCAGTGCTGGAAAATAATGGTGGCGAGACAAAATATTGACACTTTGGGCTCAATTTGGACATTTCCACTTAGGGGTGTACTCACTTTTGTTGCCAACGGTCTAGACATTAATGGCTGTGTGTTGAGCTATTTTGAGGGGACAGCAAATTTACACTGTTATACAGGCTGTACACTCACTACTTTTCATGTGATAACACTGAAGAAATTACACTTTGCTACAATGTAAAGATAAAATAAAATATTTACAAAAATGTGAGGGGTATATATATATATATTTTTACATTTCTTCTGTGTTTGTGTTTAGCTGCAATTTTCCACTTACTCATTTACCCACACATATTATATATTGTTTTTCTCGCCATTAAATGGTCTAAAGATACCATTATTTTCATCATATCATATCATTTACTATATATTTTTAATAAAATATGATGACAAAAATTAAAAACACCTTTTCTAACTTTGACCTCCAAAATCTGTTACACATCTACAACCACCAAAAAACACCCATGCTAAATAGTTTCTAAATTTTGTCCTGAGTTTAGAAATACCCAATGTTTACATGTTCTTTGCTTTTTTTGCCAGTTATAGGGCAATAAGTACAAGTAGCACTTTGCTATTTCCAAACCATTTTTTTTTTTTTTCAAAATTAGCTATATCTTTAAGGAATCCCTGAATAACCCTTCAGATGTATATATATTTTTTTAGAACAAAAACTCAACTCAACTTAGACAACTCAAAGTATCGATCTAGGCCCATTTTGGTATATTTCTTGCCACTATTTCACCACCAAATGCGATCAAATAAAAAAAATTGTTAACTTTTTCACAAACTTTAGGTTTCTCACTGAAATTATTTACAAACAGCTTGTGCAATTATGGCACAAATGGTTGTAAATGCATCTCTGGGATCCCCTTTGTTCAGAAATAGCAGACATATATGACTTTGGACCTCTAAGGGTAAAAGTTTTATTAACAAATAAAGTAGCGCAATGTTAAAATGCACGTACAAGATATAAAATAAACAGTTGCAATTATTAGTAGTGTCACCGTGAACAACTCCTCTGCCGGACCGTGTCTTTATCGAACTTAAAAGATCCTGCTGTAATCCTTACTTGATCACCGATTTGGTGTATGGATCTCTTTCAAAACTCCTGGTTTTCATACCGGGTCCTAATTGGCTGTAAGGCATCCAATCATAGAGTCCTGATCGGCTAAAACACACCCCAACCAAAAAAACTAGGTTTTATACTTGTCAATCATATATCAATGTTACGAATGTATGCAGATATATAATAGCCAAATACCTATTATACACAATATTAAACAGTATGCTTTCTACACTGGTGAAATGAACATATTGGAATTAAACTGCTAAAAATGCTAAACATATATAATGATACCATGCCGCTATTCCAACTGTCATAAAAAATTCTGATTGGCTCATGATATCTGGATTTGATAGAGGACTGTAAGTAGGAGTACTACAACATATGTGTCAGCACTAATAAAGATCAAAATATATTTATTATAGTCTAGCTGATATATAACTTATAATGATAGAACTGTCATATGGATCCCTTTATTACATGAAAGCTTGTAGGTCTAAATCACTGTTTAATCCTTTCTCATTCACTATATGTAAAGTGTTGAGTTCATGGTTCCAATATGTTTCTTTTTGTCTCAGTGTTTTTAATCTATTATTAGTGGTATTGGGTGCTACCCAATCAAGTACAGGGATTAGAATTGTGGTATATGTGTATCTAATTTATTTTTGACATTGTTCCAGTGTTCACAAAACCTCGTTTTAGCCTTTCTTTTCGTTCTTCCTATATAAGAACATTTACATTCGCATGTGAGCAAATAGACCACATATGTTGATCTACATGTAAATTTCTGTTTGACCTTATATTCTTTGCTCTTATTATTGTCCTTAAAGGTATCCCCCTTGATTATGTGTTTACACATGCCGCACTTATTATGGTTACAAGGCCATGTTCCACTGGGTCTTGTAAGCCAATTCGTGCTAGGGGTGCTTATAGCATTGACTTTATTAGTAAGCCTTAGTTTAGAGGGGGCTAAAATATTCTTAAAATCCTTATTCTTTTTAAAAACAACTGAGGGTCTTGTGGGCAGTGTCTTACATAAAATAGGATCACTACTAATAAGTATGCTCCAATGTTTCTTTAAAATATTTTTAATATCCTTACTTCGCTGGCTATAAGTTGTAATAAACCGTATCTCATCTAGTGAATTGGTTTTATTTTTATTTGTAGGAATAAGCATATCTGATCTGTTCATAGCAGAAACTCTATTTTTAACATCCTTAATCAGGTATTGATTGTATCCTTTTTCTATAAACCTTTTATCTAGTAATTGAGCCTCGCTCTGGTAGTCTGATTGATGGGTACAATTTCTTTTTATCCTTTGGTATCGTCCCAAAGGTATGTTGTTTTTCCACCTCTGTAAATGACCACTCTTGGCATGTAAGAAGCCGTTCTTATCAGTGGGCTTTCTATAGTTTTTAACTGCGACCTTATTGTTTTGATCCACATAGAGTAGCAGATCTAGAAATTCTATTTCAGTTTTTTGTACGTTACTAGTAAATTTTAGGTTCATAAAATTGTTATTTATAAATGTTATAAATTGGTTCACAATATCTTCTGGTCCCTGCCATATAATGATGGTATCATCTATATATCTATAGTAATATATTATATGTTCACCAAATTGATTATGTTCCCAAATATAATCATTTTCAAATTTGTCCATATGTAGGTTAGCGTATGATGGGGCAAAGGTCGTCCCCATCGCCGTACCTTGAGTTTGAACAAAGAATTGTGAATCAAATTGAAAATAATTATAAGATAGGATAAACTCTCTCCCTGCTAAAATTAAGTTAATTTGTAATTTTGAAAGTGAACTTCTATTCATATTTTCCTCTATTGCTTTCACTCCTAAGTTATGGGGTATGCATGTGTATAATGCATATTGGATCCATGAACTCAACAATTTAAATATAGTGAATTAGAAAGGATTAAACATCGATTTAGACCTACAAGCTTTCATGTAATAAAGGGATCCATATGACAGTTCTATAATTATAAGTTATATATCAGCTAGACTATAATAAATATATTTTGATCTTTATTAGTGCTGACACATATGTTGTAGTACTCCTACTTATAGTCCTCTATCAAATCCAGATATCATGAGCCAATCAAAATTTTTTATGACAGTTTGAATAGCGGCATGGTATCATTATATATTTTTAGCAATTTTTAGCAATTTAATTCCAATATGTTCATTTCACCAGTGTAGAAAGCATACTGTTTAATATTGTGTATAACGGGTATTTGGCTATTATATTGTCAAGATATTCACCTGAATTGCTGAATTTCCTAATTCCTGTAGGAAAAAAGTATTTATCCTTTAATTGAATCCAACTGTAGTAGAATATAAGGTAACTAATAAGGATTTCTATGAGATTTATTTAATAAGTGTGTTGAAGATTTAATCCTAAATTAAAGGTGGCAGCATAAGAAAACTTGTTCATAATTAGAAATAAACCTTGCATTGGTATATGGTGCAAAGCTACACAAGTAAATCTATAGTCAGGAGGATGGCAGCTTATGACAGAAATACTAAGTGTAGGACACCAATATAAAAGATACAGATAGATGCAGCACAATATTAGTGAAGATATTAACAAAGTATACAGGGAGTGCAGAATTATTAGGCAAGTTGTATTTTTGAGGATTAATTTTATTATTAAACAACAACCATGTTCTCAATGAACCCAAAAAACTCATTAATATCAAAGCTGAATAGTTTTGGAAGTAGTTTTTAGTTTGTTTTTAGTTTTAGCTATTTTAGGGGGATATCTGTGTGTGCAGGTGACTATTACTGTGCATAATTATTAGGCAACTTAACAAAAAACAAATATATACCCATTTAAATTATTTATTTTTACCAGTGAAACCAATATAACATCTCAACATTCACAAATATACATTTCTGACATTCAAAAACAAAACAAAAACAAATCAGTGACCAATATAGCCACCTTTCTTTGCAAGGACACTCAAAAGCCTGCCATCCATAGATTATGTCAGTGTTTTGATCTGTTCACCATCAACATTGTGTGCAGCAGCAACCACAGCCTCCCAGACACTGTTCAGAGAGGTGTACTGTTTTCCCTCCTTGTAAATCTCACATTTGATGATGGACCACAGGTTCTCAATGGGGTTCAGATCAGGTGAACAAGGAGGCCATGTCATTAGATTTTCTTCTTTTATACCCTTTCTTGCCAGCCACGCTGTGGAGTACTTGGACGCGTGTGATGGAGCATTGTCCTGCATGAAAATCATGTTTTTCTTGAAGGATGCAGACTTCTTCCTGTACCACTGCTTGAAGAAGGTGTCTTCCAGAAACTGGCAGTAGGACTGGGAGTTGAGCTTGACTCCATCCTCAACCCGAAAAGGCCCCACAAGCTCATCTTTGATGATACCAGCCCAAACCAGTACTCCACCTCCACCTTGCTGGCGTCTGAGTCGGACTGGAGCTCTCTGCCCTTTACCAATCCAGCCACGGGCCCATCCATCTGGCCCATCAAGACTCACTCTCATTTCATCAGTCCATAAAACCTTAGAAAAATCAGTCTTGAGATATTTCTTGGCCCAGTCTTGACGTTTCAGCTTGTGTGTCTTGTTCAGTGGTGGTCGTCTTTCAGCCTTTCTTACCTTGGCCATGTCTCTGAGTATTGCACACCTTGTGCTTTTGGGCACTCCAGTGATGTTGCAGCTCTGAAATATGGCCAAACTGGTGGCAAGTGGCATCTTGGCAGCTGCACGCTTGACTTTTCTCAGTTCATGGGCAGTTATTTTGCGCCTTGGTTTTTCCACACGCTTCTTGCGACCCTGTTGACTATTTTGAATGAAACGCTTGATTGTTCGATGATCACGCTTCAGAAGCTTTGCAATTTTAAGAGTGCTGCATCCCTCTGCAAGATATCTCACTATTTTTGACTTTTCTGAGCCTGTCAAGTCCTTCTTTTGACCCATTTTGCCTAAGGAAAGGAAGTTGCCTAATAATTATGCACACCTGATATAGGGTGTTGATGTCATTAGACCACACCCCTTCTCATTACAGAGATGCACATCACCTAATATGCTTAATTGGTAGTAGGCTTTCGAGCCTATACAGCTTGGAGTAAGACAACATGCATAAAGAGGATGATGTGGTCAAAATACTCATTTGCCTAATAATTCTGCACTCCCTGTATCTTAGGTACCAAGTAATATTAAACATAGAGAGGAGAATTTAGGTAAGAATTCTTACTATTTAGTTGAAGCGGAGATACTCTGTAAAAGAGGAGATCCTTAGGAGAGGAGTCAGTCTGAGTGCAGCTCCGGAGTGTGACGTCACAGCTGCAGTGTTACCGAAACCGGAAGTTGGAAACTGTCAGCTCTGAGAGAGCAGGAGCTCAGGGAGACAGATCGATCCTTAGGAAGCACTCAAATGAGATGGTAAGTGAGAGCGGATGCATTCTAGGTGATAGCTGGATCAGAGACTTGAGGTATGAACAACAGAGTTTCCAGAGATGCAGGAGCTGGAGTATTCTGAGCCAAATGAACAAAATAATCAAGCAACTATTAGAGAGTGTGGGAGGAACCTTTATACCTGATGGTAGACACCTCCTATTAAAGGGATAGCAAGGATAGGTGAAAAGCATGACAGTACTCCCCCCACAAGGAGCCACACCGGGGATCAAGGTCCAGGACGATCAGGATGAGAACGATGGAATCGAGAAACCAGACGTCTGGCTGATAAATTAGAGGCAGGCTCCCAAGTATCATCTTCAGCCGGGAAACCTTTCCAATGGATCAGATTTTGGAGAGAACCATTTAACCATCTGGAATCCTTAATAGACCCTACTTCATATTCCTATTCCGAGGACTGAGGTGAGGGGACCGAGACGGAGGGGGTTTCCTGCTCCCTTATGGGTCTAAATGGTTTCAAAAGAGAGACATGAAATGTCGGGTGTATCCTGAAATTTTCCGGTAAGGAAAGCTTAACAGCATTAGGGTTGATTATTGACTCAATTTCGTACGGTCCAATGAACAGAGGTGTCAACTTATGTGATGGGTAAGGAAGTCGAAGATTCCTGGTTGACAACCAAACTTTGTCACCTATGGCATAGGAAGGAGAAGGTGAATGTTTGAGGTCATAATAGAATTTTTGATATTCCTTTGTCTGCCTGATATTATTTTCAATAGCAATAAAGGTGTCATCAATGGTGTTGACAAATTGGTTGACTAGAGGACTTGAACCATTCCTGAGAGCGTCATAATGGAAGTGGGGGTGGAATCCATAGTTGACATAAAAAGGAGAATGTTTAGTTGTGGAATGTACGGAGTTATTGTAAGAGAATTCTGCATACGGAAGTAAAGATGACCACTCATCCTGGTGTTCATTAGTAAAACAGCGTAGAAATTGTTCTAACCATTGGTTGGTTCGTTCTGTCTGTTCGACTGTGGATGGAATGAGGTACTTAGGCGTTTTTGTATATTAAGTGCTTTACATAGTTGGTTCCAGAATCTACTAGTGAATTGGGAGCCTCTATCAAAGGTTTTACTGAGAGGAACTCCATGAAGTTTTATGACATGTTGAATCAAGTGATGCACTGTTTCAGAAGTGGTGGGTAGTTTGGTTTATGGAATAAAATGAGCCATCTTGCTGAACAAATCAACGACAACTATAATAGTGGTATAACTTGATGATTTAGGCAAATCCACTATATAGTCAAGAGCTATAGCCATGCAAGGATGTTTAGGAGTTGGTAGTGGAAGTAACTCACCATCTGGTTTTTGGTGTTTGAATTTTGACACAGGATACAGGACGTATTCCTTGATGTCATTGTTAATATTAGGCCACCAAAAGTATCTGCCTATCATTTCGGAGGTCTTTTTTATTCCTGGGTGTCCAGCCAGAGGGTTGTCATGGTTGGTTTTAAGAATTTGAGACCTTAATGTTTTTGGAACATAAACTAATTGTCCATGATGAAGAAGGTCATCATTGGATAGTGATACCTGAGACAATGGTATATCAGTATCACTTAGTTGATGACTTTTAAAGAGTGTTACGGAATCATCCGTGAGACCTATAATATGGTCAGCTGGTATAATAGTTTGGGGATCTTGAGTTTCCGTTGGTTTTTCATAAATTCTAGATAAGGCATCTGCCTTTAGATTTTTGTTACAAGGCCTATAAGTGATGACATAATTAAATCTACTAAAGTAGAGATTCCATCGAACCTGTCTGGATTTTAAGAAAGCTGTTCTCCAGAGAAGGTGGTGGTGGAGGGGGCGACAGGCGAGGGGACAAACGCATTTTTATTTATTTATTTTTATTTTTTTTATTTTTTATCTTTCTTTGGGCTTGGGTCTTCTTATGTTCTGTCTAGTCTTGTTTTGTCTTGTCTTATCGTATTATTATTTTATTATCACTCATATCTGGGTTTGTTACTAGGTATTTGCAGGGCCTCTACAGGGGTCAGATATGTTTATTTTTAAGTAGGCTACAAGAGATCAAGGGTTGTTTTCTTTGTTGATTTTCTAATTTCTCTGCCTATGTTAACAGGTAAAAACTAAGGTAATTGTAACCATGATCGCTTGGCCTTATGTCTTAAGGCCAAGGCCTATGCATTGTTCTTTTTGCTTTTGCCTAATATTGGTAAGAGATTATTGTATTTGTTATTTTTATGCTAAAAATCCACAATAAAAAACTATTTAAAAAAAAAAAAAAGGTGCGATTGGTTTTCAGGAACTCTAAATTCCTGTGATCTGTATAGATCAATATAGGAATTTCAATTCCCTCCAATAAGTGACGCCAGTGTTCAAATGCTGATTTTATCGCCAGGAGTTCTTTTTTACCAATTGCATAATTAAGCTCTGCATTAGTCATAACTCTAGAGATATAGGCAATTGGATGGAGAGGATGCTTTAAGGTTTTACGTTGGGAGAGTACTGCTCCTACAGCATGGTCTGAGGCATCTACTTCCAAGACAAACTGGAGTGTTGGATCAGGGTAGGACAGTATGGGAGCTGTTGTGAATTTCTCTTTCAATACATCAAATACCTCCTGAGTTGATTCAGTCCAAAGGAATTTAACGTTATTCTTGGTAAGATTAGTGAGATGTTTTGCTAACTGAGCAAAGTTCTTGATGAACTTTCTGTAAAAGTTCACAAAACCCATGAAGCGTTGTATTTGTCTCTTGGTAGTGGGTACGGGCCAGTCAAGGATAGTTTTTATCTTAGAATTTTCCATGTTAATACCTTCTGCTGAAATTACATAACCCAAGAATGTGATGGTTTTTGAATTAAATATACACTTTTCTGGCTTAGCGTATAAGTGATGTTGTCTTAATCTAGAGAGTACTGTTCTTACATGTTTAATTTGATCGGTCTGATTTTGTGAATATATAAAAATATCGTCTAGATAGATGACGACAAATACATCTAATAGGTCTTTAAATATGTAGTTAATTAAATATTGGAACGTCGCTGGGGCATTACAGAGGCCGAATGGCATCACGACATACTCATATAGACCATAACGAGTACGGAATGCCGTGAGCCATTCGTCCCCTTCTCTAACTCTAATGAGGTTATATGCACCTCTCAGATCTAGCTTAGTGAAACAAGTAGCTCCCTCTAGACGTTCAATAAGCTCGGGTATAAGTGGAAGGGGATAGCGATTTTTTACCGTACGTTTGTTTAACTCCCTATAATCCACTATGGGACGGATAGTTCCATCCTTATTCTTTACAAAGAACATACCAGCCCCCCGCAGGAGAGGAGGAGGGTCTGATAAAGCCCTTTCTCAAATTGTCTTCAAGATAACCTTTTTAATAGTCAAGTTCAACTTTGGATAAAGGGAAAATGTGCCCACAGGGGATGTCTGCACATGGAATTAACTCTATCGGGCAGTCATACTTCCTATGTGGAGGAAGATTTTCAGATTCCTTTTTACAGAATACATCCTTGAAATCTGAATACTCTGTGGGTATTTCATTTTCTTGAGTATGTAATATATGATGGCTAGTGTTACAGGTTGTAGTGCAATAAGGTGATGTGAAATGAATAGAAGAATTAGACCAAGATATTACAGGATCATGCAATTGTAACCAGGAGAATCCCAGAACTACTGGATAAAGTGGGGAGTCTATTACATCATAAGAAACATATTCTATGTGTGAGGATTGTATGGTTAACATCAGTGGAATGGTTTGAAAAAGAATTGGACCAGAGGAAATAGGGTTTCCGTCAATAACACGAGCTGAAACAGGATTCTGCTTTTTGATTAGTGGAATTTTATTTACAGTGACAAAATGTGAATCAATATAATTAGCGCTTGCTCCAGAATCAATAATCGCTTGACTGGTTAGCCGATGCTTCTCCCACTGTAAAACAAGGGGTAAGAGGAAATGACTGGTTGAAGATTGTTCTGAACTACAACAGTAGGTAATGTCTATGTTCTTACCCTTCCTTTGACGAATCAGAAGAGGAGAATCCTTGACAGTGTGTTGAGCGGCTCCACAGTATAAGCAGAGGTTGTTATTCTTTCTTCTTTGCTTTTCTTGTGGGTTCAAGGGACCTCTTATAACTCCAATATCCATAGCTTCAGGAGTAGACTGTGGTACTGGTCTATTGTAAGTATGTGGGACTCCAGATGTGATGGAACGTTTTGGAGTGAATTCAACTGAGCCTTGTTCATGCCTTCATTCACGAAGACGTCTATCTAAGCTAATACTTAGATTAATTAATGCATCTAATGTGTGGGGTAACTCACCTCTAGCTAGCTCGTCTTTGAGTGAGTCTGACAAACCTAACCTAAACTGGTTTCTTAAGGATAACTCGTTCCATCCACTATCCTTGGACCACCTCTTAAACTCAGCTATATAGTCCTCCACTGGTTTTTTATGCTGTCTCAGGGCTCTCATTGAATTCTCAGTAGTTAACTGGAGATAAGGATCGTCATATAGCTGAGACATGGTTTGAAAGAAGGTGTCCAAGGACTGTAGAATGGGGTCGTTAGTTTCAAAGAAACTATTAGCCCAACTGCGGGGTTCACCCTTAAGATATGAGATTGTTGTAAGGACTTTTACCTGCTCTTGAGGCTTGAGAGTAAAAAGCAGATAACAGGCATTTTTAAATTCCCTGAATGTTTTTCTATCCCCTGAAAAAACATCAGGTGGATTTACATTAGGTTCAATGGTATGGGATGCCTTTTGTTTGTCAGCAATCTCTTTAATATAATTTTTTAAAGTGGTGTTCTCTTGCTGGAGTGTGTTTAAGGCTTGAGTAATGTTTTCTACCTTGTCTGTTAAGGTCTGCACATGAGTAACTAAGTCTACTGGATTCATTATTAGGCTTGATTATTATGTCAGGATATTCACCTGAATTGCTGAATTTTCTAATTCCTTTAGGAAAAAAGTATTTATCCTTTAGTTGAATCCAACTGTAGTAGAATATAATGTAACTAATAAGGATTTCTATGAGATTTATTTAATAGGTGTGTTGAAGATTTATTCCTAAATTAAAGGTGGCAGCATATGAAAACTTGTTCATAATTAGAAATAAACCTTGCATTGATATATGGTGCAAAGCTACACAAGTAAATCTATAGTCAGGAGGATGGCAGCTTATGACAGAAATACTAAGTGTAGGACACCAATATAAAAGATACAGATAGATGCAGCACAATATTAGTGAAGATATTAACAAAGTATATCTTAGGTACCAAGTAATATTAAACATAGAGAGGAGAATTTAGGTAAGAATTCTTACTATTTAGTTGAAGCGGAGATACTCTGTAAAAGAGGAGATCCTTAGGAGAGGAGTCAGTCTGAGTACAGCTCCGGCGTGTGACGTCACAGCTGCAGTGTTACCAAAACCGGAAGTTGGAAACTGTCAGCTCTGAGAGAGCAGGAGCTCAGGGAGACAGATTGATCCTTAGGAAGCACTCAAATGAGATGGTAAGTGAGAGTGGATGCACTCTAGGTGATAGCTGGATCAGAGACTTGAGGTATGAACAACGTAGTTTCCAGAGATGCAGGAGCTGGAGTATTCTGAGCCAAATGAACAAAATAATCAAGCAACTATTAGAGAGTGTGGGAGGAACCTTTATACCTGATGGTAGACACCTCCTATTAAAGAGATAGCAAGGATAGGTGAAAAGCATGACATATATATCTGCATACATTCGTAACATTGATATATGATTGAAAAGTATAAAGCCTAGTTTTTTAGGTTGGGGCGTGTTTAAGCCGATCAGGACTCTGTGATTGGATGCCTTACAGACAATTAGGACCCGGTATGAAAACTGGGAGTTTTAGAAATTGCCTACTTAAGACTGGAGTTTAGTTGCTCTGTAACATTCCTCCTGAAAAAGTCTGGGTGCCACCAGATGAAACGCGTTGAGGAAAACATGCCATCACAGCAACGCCAGCCAGTATCATATGCTGAGAATCATTAATAAAATAAATAAACTATTCTCATAAAAATGAGGTTTTGTAGCTTGAGTAGGAATTTCCAGCATATATTCATTTGCTTGATATGTGGATATTCAAACTAGTAAGCAAGTCAATGAATAATGAAAAATAAATGTATCCTTCTTTCACAATTGAATGATGTTCAATTGCAGGAGTCTTAATAATTAGAAAACAATTTTAGGCTATAACAGAATTTAGATCCAGGTATGAGGATATTCAGATAAGAAACATCCTGGTAATTAGTACTGTGTTGCATTAAATCAGTACACAGGTTACTGAGGATTTTGATTAGTATACAAGTAGAAACTGAGAGTCAATATTCTAGTATCAAGTAACAGTTCAATCTCAAGCAGGTCATGTGTTATTGTAGCAAGTGATGTTAAGATAGTAACATAATATAAAGTGACTTTGTTACAAATACTTGCGGATATGAATAGGCTCTTCTGAGGCAAACCGAAGGTGTGCTGATTGCCTGTCAGCTGTTCAGTGAGGAGCTGTAAACCTGTGCTGCAGGGAGGAGGAGAGAGGCGGCAGCGTGAGAAGGAAGGCGCTCTGTGTATTGACAGAGAGCGGATGACGTCAGCTGAACAGCGTTCCGATTTCAGTAGTGCAGAGTTAAAGTTTTTGAAGAAAATAAACTTTT
This sequence comes from Bombina bombina, assembly GCF_027579735.1. Lineage (NCBI taxonomy): Eukaryota > Metazoa > Chordata > Amphibia > Anura > Bombinatoridae > Bombina > Bombina bombina. The sequence goes on along the minus strand of NC_069501.1, from coordinate 544,016,883 downwards.
CCTGTAGTGCTTTTAATCCGGAGTGAATACAGAGGTAATTCCTATAAGTTTGTCTTAATTCCAAGAACAAAATAGTTCAGAGTAAAAGCTTTAAGCAATGGTTACCGGTAACGATTCACCATAGAAGTTAGGTCTGTCTGGCTTGAAAGTAGTCAGCAAATGTGATTCAATAAACAAGCAACTACAGGTGTTCTGATCAAGCTATTTAAGGGGAGTGAACTTAGAGCAGGTAATGGATCTTCTTAAAGAGACAGTATCGTGACAGATCCCCCCTTTCAGGAAGGGGCATACCATTTTTTCGGAGCCGGTTTGGAAGGATAAGTATTATGAAATTCAGTAAGTAAACGGGGAGCATGTATATCTTTCAGTGGTATCCAAGAATCTTCCTCAACTCCGTATCCAGTCCAATGAACCAAATATTCCAATTTATTATGTCTCAGACGAGAGTCAAGAATCTTTTCAACCTCGTATTCAATTTGATCATCAACTATTGAGGTGGTATCGGTTTGAGATAAGGAATCTGTTGATCCAAGATAAGGTTTTAGCAGGGAAACGTGGAAGGAGGGATGGATTCTTAATGTAGATGGTAAACGTAAAGTTAAAGCATTACTATTTATGATCTTTATAACCTTAAATGGTCCAATGTATTGGTTTGCTAATTTCTTTGCTGGCACTTTGAGTTTGAGATTTTTCGTTGAGAGCCACACTAGATCTCCTAATTTATAGGAAGGAGGTGCTTTATGTTTTTTATCAAAATACATTTTCTGGTGATCTTTTGCGTCTTGGAGATGTTTTCTCAATGTCAACATGGATGTCTTGATATTGGTAAGATGATCCTCTACATAAGGAGTAGATGATGTAGTAGAAGTTTTGGGTAATGTCAAGGGATGGAATCCATACGTGGCAAAAAAGGGAGACATTTTAATGGATGAATTGTAGGTGTTATTATATGAGAACTCAGCCATGGGTAACCAGTCTACCCAGTCATCCTGAATATGTGATACATAACAACGTAAGTATTGTTCCAAGGTCTGATTAAGACGTTCCGTTAGGCCATTTGACTGAGGGTGAAAAGCTGTTGACATTCTAGGAGTTATCTTGAGTAGGTGACAGAGTTCTTTCCAAAACCTGGAAGTAAATTGTGTTCCTCGGTCGGTTACAATGGATGAGGGTAAACCGTGTTGTTTAACGATATTTGAGAAAAACACATTTGCAGTTGTTATAGCATTAGGGGTCTTTTTCAGAGGTATGAAATGTGCCAAACGAGTTAAATGATCAACCACTACCAAGATGGTTGTGAAATTTTGTGAGTTAGGTAAATCTACGATGAAATCCATGCCTATCATGGACCATGGAACTTCTGGTACAGGTAGAGGGTTTAATAAGCCAAAAGGTTTATGATGTGCCTTTTTGTTTCTTGCGCAAACATTGCAATTTCGTATGTAAGACATTACATCTTCCTTCATGTGAGGCCACCAGTATTGTCTATTTAATAAGTCGTGGGTTTTATTCATTCCTGGATGTCCAGACATCGGGGAGTCATGAATATGTTGAAGAAGTTCCTTGCGTAAAGATGAGGGTATGTATATGAGTTCTTTAAAGCAGAACAACCCAGAAACAGGATCTTTCGAGCATGAAGTTGGTATGGAGTTGTCCATATCTTGGGCAGTATGTAGGTCTGATAGAAAGGTGCTTGCTGTTGCTAGGATCTTGTGTGAAGGGATGATAGATCTGACTTCCTCTGACTCATAGTGTGGAATTAAGGATCTTGATAGAGCATCGGCCTGGATGTTTCTGGAGCCGGGTCTGTAAGTTAGCTGAAAGTTAAAGCGGTCAAAAAACAGTGACCAGCGTACTTGTCTTGAAGAAAGTGTCTTGTTTCTTTTTAGATATTGTAAGTTCTTGTGGTCAGTTAATACCTGGAAAGGTTCTTCAGTTCCTTCTAGTAGGTGCCTCCAATGCTCAAGGGCACTTTTTATTGCTAATAACTCCAGATCTCCAATAGAATAATTCTTTTCAGCAGTAGTAAGTAATCGAGAATAGTAGGCAACAGGATGACGGTCTTGAGTTCCTTTGCGTTGTTGAGACAGAATGGCACCAAGACCTATATTTGAAGCATCTACTTCCAAGGTGAACTGAGAGTCCGGGTTTGGTAACTGCAAAACTGGTGCTGTAGAAAAACTTTTCTTTAATAGGTCAAATGCTTCCTGAGCTGAGTCTGTCCATTTGAATTTTTGTTTGCCAGTGAGCTTAGTTAATGGTTGAACTATTGTTGAAAATCCTTGTATGAATTTTCTATAGAAATTCGAGAAGCCTAAAAATCTTTGTAAAGATTTAAGCGTTGTGGGTGTTGGCCAATTAAGTACGGCTTCCACTTTGTCAGGATCCATAAGGATTCCAGTTGGGGAGATGATGTATCCAAGAAATTTTATTGTTTTTGCGTGGAATTCACATTTCTCAGCCTTGGCATATAAACAATGTTCTCTTAATCTTGTAAGGACCCAACGTACGTGCTTAACATGTTCAGTGATATTTTTAGAAAAAATCAATATATCATCTAGATATATAACTACGCACACATCCATAAGATCTTTGAATATATCGTTGATAAAGAATTGGAATGTGGCGGGGGCATTTGTTAAGCCAAAAGGCATGACGTTATACTGGAATAGGCCATAACGGGTCCTGAAGGCTGTTTTCCATTCATCCCCTTTTCGCATTCTAATAAGATTATACGCCCCCTTGAGGTCTAATTTGGTAAAAACAGTAGCGTCTGTGAGCCTTTCTAGCAATTCAGGGATAAGAGGCAGGGGATACCTGTTTTTAATTGTAATTGCATTTAGACCTCTATAGTCAATAATAGGCCTAAGGGTGCCATCTTTGTTAGTTACAAAAAATATCCCCGCAGCAGCGGGTGAGGTTGAGGTAGAGATAAATCCCTTTCTTAAATTATCGTCAAGATAATCTCTGAGATATTTTAATTCCTTTTGGGACAAAGGGAAAATACGACCAAAAGGGATAGTGGTACCTGGTTTAGTCTCGATAGGACAGTCGTATGGACGGTGAGGGGGCAAATTTTCTGCCTCCTTGAGATTAAACACATCTGAGAAATCAGAATATTCCAAGGGGATCTGTTTTTGAACATGATTAATTTCTACATATGGGTAACAGGTATTGGAACAAAAGGATGAGTTAAAGATGAAAGAGTTTTTGCACCAATCTATCATAGGGTTGTGTTTTTGCAACCATGGGAATCCCAATATAATGGGATGTAGAGAACTAGGAATTACATCAAAGGTGATGTATTCCTTGTGATTTTTGTCAGTTGTAACTAACAGGGGTATTGTATGGTGTGTAATAGGCCCTTTTAAATAAGTGGAACCATCAATTACCTTTACATACACAGGATTTTGCTTGAGCACACAAGGTATTTTATTTTTATTTACAAGATTATTATCAATGAACATTCCATAAGCACCGGAGTCAATCATAGCCACGTTCTTGAGAAGATGTTGATCCCACTGCAAAGACAACGGTATTGTTATGCATGTATCACAAGTAAATACAGTCTTAGGGTTAACTGATAAAATCTTACCCCGTTTTTGACGATTCAAGATAGGACAATTAGAAACTGTATGATCCTTTTGACCACAATACATGCACAAATTTGCTTGTCTTCGTCTAAACTTTTCCTCTTGGGAAAGTGGACCTTTGATAGTGCCGATCTCCATAGGGACTGATGTAATGTTCCCCCTGTCAGGATGATTAGTTGTATATTTCTTTGGATAAGGTTCAGTGTTTTGTTTCTCAGAGCGTCGTTCTCTGTATCTGCGGTCCATCTGAATACATATTTTAATAAGAACATCTAGGGACTCTGGAAAATCAATTCGAGACAATTCATCTTTTAAATGTTCTGAGAGTCCCAATCTAAATTGGTTTCTTAGACTCACAGAATTCCACTGTGAGTCTGTGGCCCATAATTGGAACTCGGCTACATAATCTTCTACTGGCCTTTTTCCTTGTCTCAGAGTCCTTAGATTGTTCTCGGCAGTGATTTGAGTATTACTGTCTTCATATAGAACAGACATTGCCTTAAAAAAATCATCTAAAGACTCCAAGATAGGATCAGAGGTTTCGAAAAACCTGTCTGCCCATGATCTGGGTTCTCCATTGAGAAACGAAATAACAGTACATACTCTTATTCTGTCAGTATGATATGTTTTTGGTTTCATGGTGAACATTAATATACAAGCGTTTTTAAACTCACGAAAACGTGAACGTATACCAGAGAAAATAGGAGGAGGGTTTATATGAGGTTCTGGATGCTCTGTTGTTTTCTGTGAAAAATAGTCATTCATTAACCTCTTGAGTGTGTTGTTTTCATTTTTTAACTCATTTAGACCTTGTGCCAGAATTTCTACTTTTTGATTTAAAGTAGTTATTTCGGTAGCCATAGTAGCTGCATCCATATTTATTTTAGGCTTGTTTATTCTATCATATGCTGAGAATCATTAATAAAATAAATAAACTATTCTCATAAAAATGAGGTTTTGTAGCTTGAGTAGGAATTTCCAGCATATATTCATTTGCTTGATATGTGGATATTCAAACTAGTAAGCAAGTCAATGAATAATGAAAAATAAATGTATCCTTCTTTCACAATTGAATGATGTTCAATTGCAGGAGTCTTAATAATTAGAAAACAATTTTAGGCTATAACAGAATTTAGATCCAGGTATGAGGATATTCAGATAAGAAACATCCTGGTAATTAGTACTGTGTTGCATTAAATCAGTACACAGGTTACTGAGGATTTTGATTAGTATACAAGTAGAAACTGAGAGTCAATATTCTAGTATCAAGTAACAGTTCAATCTCAAGCAGGTCATGTGTTATTGTAGCAAGTGATGTTAAGATAGTAACATAATATAAAGTGACTTTGTTACAAATACTTGCGGATATGAATAGGCTCTTCTGAGGCAAACCGAAGGTGTGCTGATTGCCTGTCAGCTGTTCAGTGAGGAGCTGTAAACCTGTGCTGCAGGGAGGAGGAGAGAGGCGGCAGCGTGAGAAGGAAGGCGCTCTGTGTATTGACAGAGAGCGGATGACGTCAGCTGAACAGCGTTCCGATTTCAGTAGTGCAGAGTTAAAGTTTTTGAAGAAAATAAACTTTTCCTGTAGTGCTTTTAATCCGGAGTGAATACAGAGGTAATTCCTATAAGTTTGTCTTAATTCCAAGAACAAAATAGTTCAGAGTAAAAGCTTTAAGCAATGGTTACCGGTAACGATTCACCATAGAAGTTAGGTCTGTCTGGCTTGAAAGTAGTCAGCAAATGTGATTCAATAAACAAGCAACTACAGGTGTTCTGATCAAGCTATTTAAGGGGAGTGAACTTAGAGCAGGTAATGGATCTTCTTAAAGAGACAGTATCGTGACAGCCAGACTGTAAGAAGTGAACTAACCCTGAAAGAGATCCATACACCAGATCGGTGATCAAGTAAGGATTACAGCAGGATCTTTTAAGTTCAATAAAGACACGGTCCGGCAGAGGAGTTGTACACGGTGACACTACTAATAATTGCAACTGTTTATTTTATATCTTGTACGTGCATTTTAATATTGCGCTACTTTATTTGTCAATAAAACTTTTATACTTAGAGGTCCATTGTGGGCATTTGTGTTTTTTCTCTTCTATTTCTACAGTGCCAGTATTTTTGGGAGACGTACCGCAGGAAACCTCCCACAACACTAAGCTTCATCCCTTAAGGAAACACTACACTGTGGACTTTAAGGATTCTACAGTGTGGACTAAAAAGTTATCGTATAAGCTGACCCCCACTTGTGCTTCAGACTTTAAATTAGTCCCCCTATATAAGGTCTGTGTTTTTCTTCTTTTTTTCTTTGGATTACAACCCCTTGCAGTATACATTTGGGTTGTAATACTGTGGATAATACTCTCAGGGGTTTTTTGGATACACAAACCAAGTCCGCGATACATTGATTTATTTATCTATTTATCTTTGATGATACAGTATCATTGCTATAGTGAAACCATTCATATAGCTATAAGATTCAAGGATTTTTTTTTTGGATTTTTTTTTAAAAAGGGTAGCGCAACAGTTTCTATATCATTTATATATGGCTTTGGCATTGCATTTTGGTAATTAGAAGGCCTCTAAATGCCACTGCGCACCACACTTGTACTATGCCTAGCAGCGAAGGGGTTAATTAGGTACCTTGTAGGGTTTAATTGTGATTTAGTGTAGAGATCAGCCTCCTACATGACACATCCCACCCCATGATCCCTCCCTGACCCCCCTCAAACAGCTCTCTTCCCTCCCCCACCCCCAAAGGTCACCCCCATCTTAAGTACTGGCAGAAAGTCTGCAAGCATAAAAAGAAAAGGAATTTGTTAGATGGTTTTTTTTTGTTAATATATTTTCAGCAGGGTAGTATCCTCCCTTACCTCCCAACCTCCCTGACCCCCCCAAACAGCTCTCTAACCCTCCCCCTATACCTATTAGTCACCATGTTTTATTTTGCTTTATTTGTTTGCTTTTATTTATTTTTTATCTATAAAAAAAACATTTTTTTCCATAGTGTAGCTGCCCCCCCTCAATCCCCTACCACCCTACTCCCTCCCAGATCATTTTACTAAACTATTATCCCCCTCTCCCTCCTTCCCATTTTTTCCGTAGTGTAAGCGACCCCACCTGCTCTTGCCCCTCTCACGTCCCCTCCTGCCCTTCTCACATACCCTCCCGCCCTTCTCCTGCCCCCTCCTGCGATGGGCCACTCACCTGCCTCCCTCCTATCCCTTCCACGCCACCAACGATCGTGATGAGTGATACGTTTTTTTTCAACGATGAAAAATTCCCTATTTGGGTTAATGCAAGCACAAAATAACTTGTAATATGAACGCAACCCGACTGGCGCAAAAAGCTTAACTCTAGCGGAGTTTTCACGATTACGAAAAAACAACAACACTGCACCACTTGTAATCTAGCCAAGATTTATTTTAAAAAAAAATGTAAAATACAGATATGTACAGAAATATATATTTAAAAATTAAAAGAATAATTTTTCTAAGTGACGAACATAGGAATGTGAAATATTACTAACGCACCTTCGGATTTAGCAGATTTGATCTAGCGCAGTGTCAGGTTAGCACGCTAGTGATAACTAATAGGCATTTCTTCAGTGCGCCCCATAGAAGTCTATGAATAATAGTCACATATCCTCATGAAGGTCGCATGTCTGAGTCTTGCGCTTGTGCTCTAACTGTTTACTTCAGACTTGTAATACCCCTGCTAATCTGGCCACGCTAATTTTTTTACTTTAGCGCAGTTAACAATTAGCACACCACTTGTAATCTAGCACATAGTGGTTAATAATCCGTATTCATGGCTAATTCATACTCCGCAATATATACAAATAATTCATTTTGGAATATCAATAATGTTATACAGATAAATAACACAACATTCTGTACAGCGATAAATACTTATACACTAATCATAAACTTCCTGTTCTGTTTAATAATGATGGACATCCATACATTGATAAAGAATTTACTGTCCTGTATAAATGTGCGGATTATTGATAAACTGATAACAAATATATTGTTCTGTATAATGACAATAACCGCTAGATTTGGAGTTTTGTCGGTAACGACCCGAAAAACTAACGCCGGCTTTTTTCTGGCCGCACCATAAAAATAACTCTGGTATTGAGAGTCCACAAAAAGGCTGCGTTAGGCTCCAAAAAAGGAGTGTAGAGCATTTTTAACGCAGCTTCAACTCTCGATACCAGAGTTGCTTACGGACGCGGCCAGCCTCAAAAACGTGCTCGTGCACGATTCCCCCATAGGAAACAATGGGGCTGTTTGAGCTGAAAAAAAACCTAACACCTGCAAAAAAGCAGCGTTCAGCTCTTAACGCAGCCCCATTGTTTGCTATGCGGTAACCCTTAACACTCTAACATGTACCCCGAGTCTAAACACCCCTAACCTTACACTTATTAACCCCTAATCTGCCGCCCCCGCTATCGCCGACCCCTGCATATTATTATTAACCCCTAATCTGCTGCTCCGTAAACCGCCGCTACTTACATTATCCCTATGTACCCCTAATCTGCTGCCCTAACATCGCCGACCCCTATATTATATTTATTAACCCCTAATCTGCCCCCCACAACGTCACCTCCACCTGCCTACACTTATTAACCCCTAATCTGCCGACCGGACCTGAGCGCTACTATAATAAAGTTATTAACCCCTAATCCGCCTCACTAACCCTATCAAAAATAGTATTAACCCCTAATCTGCCCTCCCTAACATCGCCGACACCTAACTTCAAACATTAACCCCTAATCTGCCAACTGGAGCTCACCGCTATTCTAATAAATGTATTAACCCCTAAAGCTAAGTCTAACCCTAACCCTAACACCCCCCTAAGTTAAATATAATTTAAATCTAACGAAATTAATTAACTCTTATTAAATAAATTATTCCTATTTAAAGCTAAATACTTACCTGTAAAATAAATCCTAATATAGCTACAATATAAATTATAATTATATTATAGCTATTTTAGGATTAATATTCATTTTACAGGTAACTTTGTATTCATTTTAACCAGGTACAATAGCTATTAAATAGTTAAGAACTATTTAATAGCTAAAATAGTTAAAATAATTACAAAATTACCTGTAAAATAAATCCTAACCTAAGTTACAATTAAACCTAACAATACACTATCAATAAATTAATTAAATAAATTACCTACAATTACCTACAATTAACCTAACACTACACTATCAATAAATTAATTAAATATAATTGCTACAAATAAATACAATTAAATAAACTAACTAAAGTACAAAAAATAAAAAAGAACTAAGTTACAATAAATAAAAAAATATTTACAAACATTAGAAAAATATTACAACAATTTTAAACTAATTACACTTACTCTAAGCCCCCTAATAAAATAACAAAGCCCCCCAAAATAAAAAAATGCCCTACCCTATTCTAAATTACTAAAGTTCAAAGCTCTTTTACCTTACCAGCCCTGAACAGGGCCCTTTGCGGGGCATGCCCCAAGAAATTCAGCTCTTTTGCCTGTAAAAAAAAACATACAATACCCAAGCCCCCCAACATTACAACCCACCACCCACATACCCCTAATCTAACCCAAACCCCCCTTAAATAAACCTAACACTAAGCCCCTGAAGATCATCCTACCTTGTCTTCACCATACCAGGTTCACCGATCGGTCCAGAAGAGCTCCTCCGATGTCCTGATCCAAGCCCAAGCGGGGGGCTGAAGAGGTCCATGATCCGGCTGAAGTCTTCATCCAAGCGGGGCAGAAGAGGTCTTCCATCCGATTGAAGTCTTCATCCAAGCGGCATCCAACCGGAGCGAAGCATCCTGAAGACCTCCACCGCGGAACATCCATCCTGGCCGACGACTGAACGACGAATGACGGTTCCTTTAAATGACGTCATCCAAGATGGCGTCCCTCGAATTCCGATTGGCTGATAGGATTCTATCAGCCAATCGGAATTAAGGTAGGAATATTCTGATTGGCTGATGGAATCAGCCAATCAGAATCAAGTTCAATCCGATTGGCTGATCCGATCAGCCAATCAGATTGAGCTCGCATTCTATTGGCTGTTCCGATTAATTTCGTTAGATTTAAATTATATTTAATTTAGGGGGGTGTTAGTATTAGGGTTAGACTTAGCTTTAGGGGTTAATACATTTATTAGAATAGCGGCGAGATTCGGTCGGCAGATTAGGGGTTAATAATTGAAGTTAGGTGTCGGCGATGTTAGGGAGGGCAGATTAGGGGTTAATACTATTTATGATAGGGTTAGTGAGGCGGATTAGGGGTTAATAACTTTATAATAGTAGCGCTCAGGTCCGGTCGGCAGATTAGGGGTTAATAAGTGTAGGCAGGTAGAGGCGACGTTGAGGGGGGCAGATTAGGGGTTAATAAATATAATATAGGGGTCGGCGGTGTTAGGGGCAGCAGATTAGGGGTACATAAGGATAACGTAGGTGGCGGCGCTTTGCGGTCGGCAGATTAGGGGTTAATAAGTGTAGGCAGGTGGAGGCGACGTTGAGGGGGGCAGATTAGGGGTTAATAAATATAATATAGGGGTCGGCGGTGTTAGGGGCAGCAGATTAGGGGTACATAAGTATAACGTAGGTGGCGGTCGGCAGATTAGGGGTTAAAAAATTTTTTTCGAGTGTCGGCGATGTGGGGGGACCTCGGTTTAGGGGTACATAGGTAGTTTATGGGTGTTAGTGTACTTTAGAGTACAGTAGTTAAGAGCTTTAGAAACCGGCGTTAGCCCAGAAAGCTCTTAACTACTGACTTTTTTCCTGCGGCTGGAGTTTTGTCGTTAGACACTCACTTCAGAAACGACTCTAAATACCGGAGTTAGAAAAATCCCATTGAAAAGATAGGATACGCAATTTACGTAAGGGGATCTGCGGTATGGAAAAGTCGCGGCTGAAAAGTGAGCGTTAGACCCTATTTTGAGTGACTCCAAATACCGGCGGTAGCCTAAAACCAGCGTTAGGAGCCTCTAACGCTGGTTTTCACGGCTACCGCCAAACTCTAAATCTAGGCCTAAGTGTTTATGTCAATGTAATGAGCATGCTGTTCCCTATAACTGATGAGTATTTACACCATAATGGGGATCATTCTCTGTAATGATGATTAGTATATATATTATTATTTTTATTATTATTATTGGTTATTTTTAAAGAGGCAACTGATTCTACAGCCCTATCCTGATATGTAAGATATAAGATATCCTAATAATTAATGTGTGGCTGCCTATAATGATAAATATCCAAATAATGGAAATACTGATCTCTGCAGATTGTAGTGATCAAGAGAATCATTTATAGCTGTTACTATGTTATTCTCAGGTTAAAGCAGGTAGTAAGTTATAAATGGGGTTAATCAGGCTATTTAGGGAAGAGTGTGGTCAGTCTCAGAGATATATACCATAGGCACCCCTGAATCCCTTTCTGTAGATTCAACCTTAACTCACTACTTGCAGGGGTGAAACTACAGGGGGTGCAGAGGGCGCAGGTGCGACTGGGCCCCTGAGGGTGGGGGCCCAGCTTTAAAAAAAAAAAAAATTATAATTTTTTTTTTTATATAATTTTTTTTTTAATAAAAAATGTTAACCTACCACTGCCTGCACTGATATCATGTGAGTGTGACATGACTACAGGGGTTAGTGTTTCTGTTTTACCCATTGGTGTTTATGTGTGTGTGTGTGTGTGTGTATGTATGTGACTGTGTGTGTATTTATGCATGTATGTATGTGTGTTTGTCTATGTTTGTGGAACCAGCAAATTACAGACCTTGCTACTACAGCATGGGGGGGGGGGGCAGGGGGTAAACAGTGTCACTATACAGTACCACTATATACAGTAAGGGGGGCTGGACCATGTCACTGACTACTGTGGTCACTTTATAAAGTACTGGGCGAGTAGGGTCAGGCCAGCCATCTCACCGGCAGATTACAGACTGTGTCACTAACTCACTATATACAGTACTGGTGGGTTAAACAGTGTCACTATATACAGTAATAGGGGGTCAGACCATCTCACAGACTGTGGGCACAGGGTACCTGCTTTTGCAGACATGTAATCCGATTCACATTTTTTTTCTGTGTTAAATGTAAAATAATATTTACCTGTATTAAATTCACCTTTTTGGGAGAGGGGAGGGGTGGTGGGGGGAGGGGTGGTGGGGGGGCCCTTTTTAGATTCTTGCACCTGGGCCCTGTGGTTTCTAGTTACGCCTCTGACTACTTGGTTACACATCCCCTCTTGCTTCCGAAGGCTTCAAAAGGTTTACATGATAAATCTGTTCTTTATTTTTGTGGTCAGGTTGTTTCATGTAGTTCACCTCCTCTATTTGCTCCATGGCAGTCATTTACTTTTAGTAGTCGATAGTAAAACCCCAATTACATAAAATAAGGACCATTAAAGGCTATCTAACCCCAAAGAGGGAAAAAAACAGATAAGGGTATTTTTGAGTCTAGTAGGGTACTACAGTTACTTTATCTCCAACTTTGCAACTATTACCACTGCTCAAAGCTCACAAATGGACTTGCCCCAGATATAATTAAATGGATGTAGGAAGCTGCAGCATCATTTCTGGAATTTAAAAAAAAAATGCACTTTATACTAGTTCTTTTATAATTGATCCAAATTGACAAAAACCTTGTTTCAAACTGATCATCTGATGTAGTCTTACAGGCAGCACTGGCTCAAATACTGGAAGTAACATCCAATCCTTTACTTGAGTAGAAGATGCCAACACCATTTCCCCAAGTAGTCTGATTAAACCTATATATATATTACTGTCCTTATTTTAACCTGAGACTAACATAGTAGCCAACTATAACTTCTCCGCTTGAGTAGTATAATCCGTCACAATACCCTTATAATGAACATGCGGTTTTGTATAATGATGATAAATATATTTACCCAAAGAATGAACATGTGGCTCTCTATAATGATTGTGAGTATATATAACCTAATAATGAAAATGTGAATATAACGATGATGAGTGTATATAACCTAATAATAACTATGTATCTGTTTATAATGATAATAAATAGAGCATACAATCTGACAATGGGCATACTGCTTTCTATATTGGATGATGAAACAAGTATACCCTTGTAATGGGCAATCTGCTCTCTAATGACGATGTGTATACATACCCTAACATTGCATATTGTTACTATAAGATATTGAACATATAATAATAATCAGGTTAATCAAGAAATGGAATATTGATAATAAACCTGCTGCTCTGTATAATGTTGCGCCACACACACACTCACACAAACATATATATATATATATATATATAGTATATATATTATAATGTTCTGTTACATACTCCCTGATAATTGACATGTCTTGAGGAACCATATACAGGGAAAACACATAGGGTTATACACTAATAAATGCTAATGCAAAAATAAAAGATAATTCAATGATGAAGCTTTTACCTATATGTGTAACAATGGTGGAAAAATACTATAGTGAAGTGAAAACTACATTCATGACTTGAGAGGGCCACACAGGTGGGCCAGTCATTATGCAGAGGAGCCAATGGCCTCCTGAACCCCCCAGACATTCTTATTTATGGTGTAACATACAGATTAGTATTTATATATTGAAGAGGGACACGCTATTATGTGCAATGTCGAGGTGCTTATTTAAAATAATGAGTATTATACAACATTCTATGATGATGGTATCTACACAAGATTGATTAGATCTAAATTGACCAGTCCTGTTCCTTACTGATACGGCTTTTAGAACATAAATGCTTTATTTATTTCTTAAATTGTATTTAACATCCTGTGACCAGCTCCCACTTCTTGCTTCCCGGCAGGGGTTATAATTTGTAGCCAGCAGGCTCCTTTCTGCACCTCCCTCCTCTTCTAATCCCATCTCAGCAATGTTATCAAGAGCAGCTGCAGTGACGCAGGGTTAGAAGGGAAGTGACTATGTAATAACAGGGATAGAATGGCTGCGTGTGACATGGGATCTAAGGCAGAATGGTATCATCAAAACACTCTGCTCAGCATCATTATGCAGATTAGACTGATCCTTATGCAGATACTCATCTCCAGAGTCAGCATTATTATTGTATCACGTTATGTTCATTATCGATGTGTAAATACTCAGCATCCTCACACAGAGCAGTATGTACATTATACAGATACTTAGCATCATTACAGTATTGCGTTATGTTCATTATCTTTATCTATGTCAATATTTATATATATATATATATATATGTATATACTCAGCATCTTCATACAGAGCAGCATGTTTATTGTACAGCTACTCGGCATCATTACAGTATTGGATTATGTTCATTATATACATATATGTATATATATATATATATATATATATATATATGTATACACACTCAGAATCAGTATATTACTAATCATTCTTGTACAGATGAGCATGTTTATTATTTAGATACTCAACATAATTACATTATTACCTTAGGCGAGATCACATATGTAGCATCGTCCGCAAAAGCCGGCGACGCCAGTTTTTAGTCCGGTATATAACATATACGGCGCTGCATATAAATGCGGCACAGATATTTCAGCCGTTGCCCGCTAATTTTACTCCCATAAATTAACATAGAACTGTGTCACAAGTCAGTATCATCTATTCAGCGCAAGGACTTACGTGGCGAAAATGGAGAAAATTTACTTTGCTGAATATGTGAGCACCGTAACTCCCTGGAAGTTCTAACTAACACCTAACGCATGCAACATATCTACCTGTCAACCATCATCCCCCCACCGCAATAACTAAATAAAATCTATTAACCCCTAATCTGCCAACCCCCAGATCGCAAAATATCTAATTAACCTATTAACCCCTAAACCGCCAACCCCCCACAACGCAATATACCTAATAAAGTGATTAACCCCAAAAACACCATCCCGAAAATTACTTAAAAATGTATTAAACACTAATCCGCAACCCCCGTAACAACGCAATAAACCTAATTACACTATTAACCCCTAAACCGCCATCCCCCCACAACCTAATAAACCTAATTACCCTATTAACCCCTTAACCGCCATCCCCTACATCGCAATAAACCTAGATAACCTATTAACTCCTAAACCACCATCTCCCTACAACTCAAATAACTAATTTAATCAATAAACCCCCTAACCTAGCTCCCCCTAAATTAACCCCAATTACATAAAAAAAAAAATACTAAGTTAAAATTAAAATAAAAAAACCCTAACATTACTTAAAAAACAACAACCTAAGATTAAATTAAAATAAATAAATCTAAAATTAAAAAAAATAGAAAAGTCTAAAATTACAGAAAAACATAAACACAATTATCTAAAAATAAAACATTTAAACCTAATCTATTACCCCTATAAAAATAAAAAGCCCCCCCCATAACCCCCCACCAACCAAACCCCCCAAAATAAAAAAAAACATAAGACTACAAAAACTAAGCTACACATTGCCCATGGGCCCATACAAATGCCCCATTACACATGGGGCATTTGTATGGGCATTGCCCTTAAAAGGGCAATCAGCTGTTTTCAAGCCTATTAAAATCCCTAATCTAAAAAAGACTTAGGGGCCTATCTATCAAGCTCCGTATTGAGCTTGATGTCCCGTGTTTCTGGCGAGCCTGCAGGCTCGCCAGAAACAGCAGTTATGAAGCAGCGGTCACAAAGACCGCTGCTCCATAACCTGTCCGCGTGCTCTGAGCAGGCGGACAGACATCACCGGAAATCAACCCGATTGAGTACGATCGAGCTGATTGACACCTGTCCGATTGGCCACGAGTCTGCAGGGGCGGCGTTGCACCAGCAGCTCTTGTGAGCTGCTGGTGCAATGCTGAATACGGCGAGTGTATTGCTCGCCGTATTCAGCGAGGTATGGCTGACCTGATCCGCACTGTCGGATCAGGTCCGCCAGACTTTCTTAAATAGGGGCCTTAGGCTTCTTTTATTATTTTTTGGGGTGGTTTTTTTTTTATATTCAGGATTTTTTTATTTTAATGGACTACAAAAGACCTAATTGCCCTTTTAAGGGCAATAACGATACAAATTCCCCTTTAGGGGCAATGGGTAGCTTAGTTTTTTTAGCGCTAGTTTTTTTTTTATTTTGTGGGGTTTGGTGTGTGTGGGGGGGTACTGTTAGGTGGGACTTTTTAGGTAAAAGAGCTATTTAACTTAAGGCAATGGCCTACAAAGGGCCCTTTTAAGGGCTATTGGTAATTTAGTGTTAGATTAGGGGGTGTTTTTATTTTGGGGGGCTTTTTTATTTTTATAGGGCTATTAGATTAGGTTTACATTTTTTATTTTTGATAATTTTGTTTATTTTTTGTAATTTTAGATTTAATTATTTTAATTTAATCTTAGGTTGTTTTTTTAAGTAATGTTAGTTTTTTTATTTTAATTTTATCTTAGTATTTTTTATTTCATGTGATTTTATGTAATTGGGATTAAATTAGGGGGTGTTAGGTTAGGGGCTTAATGATTAAATTAGTTATTTGAATTGTGGGGGATGGCAGTTTAGGAGTTAATAGGTTAATTAGGTTTATTGCAATGAGGGGGGGTGGCGGTTTAGGGGTTAATAGTGTAATTATATACTTTGCGATGTGGGAGGATGGCGGATTAGGCGTTAATACATGTATTAGGTAGATTGCGATGTGGGTAAATGTCAGTTTAGGGGTTAATAGTGTAATTAGATACTTTGCAATTTGGGGGTATGGCGGATTAATAGTGTAATTAGATACTTTGCGATGTGGGGGATGGCGGATTAGGGGTTAATACATGTATTAGGTAGTTTGTGATGTGGGTGAATGGCAATTTAGGGGTTAATAGTTTTATTATTAGTTGCAATGTGGGGGGATAGTGGGTATAGGGGTTTTGACGTGTCGAGTTTATTTTTGGGAGGCGTGTTAGACTTTTACAGCCAATGTAAAAAAATATATATTTTCTTGGGCGACGGCAGTTTCTAAACTGCTGTAAGTCACTTGCGACTCCAGAAATGTGTATTTACGCACATTTCTGGACCTGGCCGGTTTATCCAACATACTGCAGGTTATGAACTGCTGGCGCCGTATATGTGATTCCCTGATGTGCGAGGTGAATTTACGGGCGCCGCAGGTTTCAGCAGTTGAGCTGAAGCCTGCCCCGCTTATGTAATCTCGCCCCTTATGTTCCTTATCAATGTATAAATACTCATTATCCTCACACAGAGCAGCATTTTCATTATACAAATAATGTATTATATTATGTTCATAATCAATGTATATAAACTCAGAAGCATCCTCATACAGAGCAGTATGTTTATTATACAGATACTAAACATCATTACCATATTATATTATGTTAATTATCAATGTATAAATATTCAGCATCCTCGGGCAGAGCAGTTTGTTCATTATTCAGATATTCAACATCATTAATGTATATACTTAGCATCCTCACACAGAACAACATTTTCATTATCAGTGTACAGATACACTTGACAGTTATATAGAATGTAAACTGTGTCCACTTTAATAAAAGCTTTTTGATCAAAATCAATGACAAAGATATTCACCATATACAGAGATGATTGTTCAGTAATGGGGTGCTGTCAGCATCAATATACAGAGCAATGTGTACATTATCAAAACATAATCATCTTTACACAAACCTTCCAGTTAATCAGTATTATGTTGAGTAGCCTAAATGTCTTGAGTTACTTGCTGCCCTCTGGTGCTAGATTTAAAAATCACTTGGTTATGTTGAAGCCTAAGATATACTAGATTCCAAGCTCTCCTTTTTCTACTTTATCAGGAAGTGGGTGTACTGGAGGGCGTTCTCTGGTAGTGAAGGAGTTGCACTGTAACGTTGTGTATGATATTTTTTAAGAGAAGATCCTTAGCGTAATTTTAAAATACAACTAATATCAATTATTTCATTTTTTATGTCAGCTCCAGGACAACTTTAATTAGAGCTCCCAACTTTCCAGAATATAACAGGATTGTCACAGGCTGCCTGCTGTCTCTCCCACACGGCCAGTGCAAATGTCCCAGTTTCCTAAGCAAAACCAGGAACTGTCCCAGATCTGCCCACAGGACACAATATGGCTCCTCCCAACCCTGCCCATGACTATGACCACAAAATCGGTTTACAATCGTAGCCACGGAAAGCCTCCATGAAATATTGAAAGGAATAATTTATGAATAACAATAATGGAAAAATTATTCAGCTGCCAGGATATCTCCACTCACAATGACATGACAGGGATCCTATGAATTAAAATCTCATGCATGACAAAATGTTGCCTCACATAAGATTTTGATGCAAGAATGTTGTGGTCCACAATCTTGATCTACGGGTATAATAAGCGTAGGGTTAACCCAGTGAATGGAGGGACACCTAGATTAGAATCCTCCTGCTACTGCCTGCAGCTTTCCCTAGGATTTAAAAGGGCCATGTCCTAATTACTAGAACTTCCACCTGGAGGATTCAGGTGTGGGAGTTCCTATAAAAGCTCACTCTGCTCTTCACTCTGGGCTGAGCTATTGCCTTCCTACCTTGCTCCTGGTTTCTGAAAGCAAAAACATACTTACCTGTCAAGAACTTTCCACCTTTTCTACTAACTCGGCTATACACCTTAAGAACCAATTTAGCTCAAGCACCTGTATATAGCTTCCTGTCTTCCTTTCCACATTACTGGTTTATTGAAGTGTTTAATTACTACAGAAGCACCTCTCCAGCCTTCAGCTTATTTGATACCAAAGCTTTACCTTGTGCTTAAACCAAGTATTGGTCTATTTTCAGACTTGCTTGACTACGGAGCAGTTCCAGCTGACACCTGTGACGTCATCAGCTACCGACGAACCTCCACTTCTCTCCCCAGTGGCTCACAGACTATCAGGCACAGCGCAGCACAATCTGCAGCGTTCCACATGCAACATTAACTTCAAAATCAGCTAAGTGTAATCGATAAAGCATCAGATTGTGAGTACTTCCTCTACACTAATAGCGTTACATCAAGTAACAATATATTCCAGCCTTAACTTGGAAACAGTTGTATTTTGCTCTTAAAGGACCAGTCAACACTGTAGATTTGCATAATCAACAAATGTATGATAAGAAGACAATGCAATAGCACTTAGTCTGAACTTCAAATGAGTAGTAGATTTTTGTTAAATATGTCTATTTCCACTCCCCCTGAATCATGTGACAGCCATCAGCCAATCACAAATGCATATACGTATATGCTGTGAATTCTTGCTCATGCTCAGTAGGAGTTGGTGACATAAAAACTGTAAATATAAAAAGACTGTGCACATTTTGTTAATGGAAGTAAATTGGAAAGTTGTTTAAAATTGCATGCTGTATCTGAATCATGAAGTTTCATTTTGACTTGAGTGTCCCTTTAATTTGTAGCTGTATTGTCCTCTAGGTTCATAGCTATTACAGGTTATCCTCTGTACTAATTGTGTATTCATTTAACTTCCATCTACTGCCTACAATTTCTAAAGTCATATTTATTCCTGGTATTTATTTGACTTCCTCTTTTGGGCAACAATATATTTAATTTGTATTTGAATTGGTTTCCTCACTAGCAAACTTTCACTTACATTTAAAACACTTCCATATAACACCGTATATACTGTTGGGGATTCACAGGCAGGTTATCTGACTTTCTTAAGAGAACAAGTTGTTCATTACATTACCTGATACCTGCCTATGCTCATCTTGTTCCAGAGACTCAAGCATACTTACCTTGTACCTGCGAATGCTCAACTTGCTCCAGAGACCAAGCATACTTACCTGATACCTGTATAAGCTCATATACAAGAAAAAAGAAAGTAGCATCCCTTAAGCACACCAAAGAAACAAAGTCAAATAAGTCCAAAGTAAAGGACACACAAAAGGGGGGGTCCCAATCCTCAAAAAATATTATTTGAGAGGAGTAATGATAAAAGTATAAATAAAACTTAACTTTTATTATATTAAAAAAACATTAAAAAAACGTTAAAGGGGGGGCGGAGCCAACAGCCGAGGAGAGCAGTCGCATCTGCTTTGAGCTATTGACAAGGTATAAAGCACCAAAACAGCCACACTACCTGTTTTAAAGGACACTCTCCTTGTCCACAGTCATCATGAGAGGGGATGAGACCTCTAACCTACATTTTGTAAGCCAAATATCACCTAATATTGCTCCACGGTGACACCGATCTTTGGGGCCTATGCAGCAATCCTAGACCTGCTCCAACAGACAACCACGCGGGCAATATATTGCAGCGCTCCGAGTCCCTGATTAAATTTACATTGCTACATGACACTGCTGCAATCCATAGCAGCTGAAGGCCTTGCACAAATACCATCTCCCCCCCCATGCTACAGGGTTCAAGCTTAGATATGACTACTGTTTTAGGAGAGGAGGATATTACTACAGAGTTGTTTAACCTAATACAAAATATGGAGTGAAAAATATGCCGCAATTTCTTCATTCTTACTTCACTACTTCGTGGGGAAGACATGGAGGATTCTTTACTAAATTTGGAGGAGCCAGACTCTAACTCATTTACAGGCATCCAGTCTGCAACAGACACATCAATGCCAGAGAACCCATCCACGGAGTCAGCTGACTCACAACCGGCAATAGTTAGACACAGTAATCCTACCTCGGGAGGTGATTTGCCCTTGGCGGTTCGGCGGGGATGTGCAGCTGGCCCCCCGGTGAGCTGCCGATACAACCTGGAGCCTGATCTCACCACATTAGCTCCTGAACCGGATTTAATGGATGACACTGGTCTAGAGGGAAAATGCCTTACTCCAGTGTCTCCCTTCAGTCCTTTGCCTACATTGAAGTATCTAGAGACAGTTGCCCTGGGAACTGTATTTCACTTGAAATTTTCTGGAAGGAATAAGATTTCCCCCATAAACCGGACAGATATATGGCTTAAACAGACGTCTCTGCTGGGCCTCAACATACCATGCGGTACAGGCTGAAGAGGGGAATTTGCCATTTTGTCTCCATTATCCAGAGGCCATATGAGGACTGGGTTGGGTTCTTACTATTAAGTCTCTCCTAAAACATATTTCTATCTGAGTTATAATTTTTGCACATAGGTTCCAGATAAACTTTATCGATGTTTTGATGTGCAGCTTAATTCTACTCTCAATATCCTCTCATAATATGTTTAGTTAACATCACATAACTATACCTTAGATTGTACTGTCTTGCTTATAATATTTGTGCCTGCTGTACCTACCAGGTATTCTGTGATAACCTCACCCTTTACTACACAATTCAAACACCAGTGTCCATTGGACTTTGTTACTGCAACCTACCAGAGGCGTAACTAGAAACCACAGGGCCCAGGTGCAAGAATCTAAGAAGGGGCCCCCCACCGCCCCTCCCCCCTCCAAAAAAGGTGAATTTAATACATATCTTTTTTTTTTTTTTTTTACATTTAACACAGAAAAAAAAATGTGAATCAGATTACATGTGTGCAAAAGGAGGTACCCTGTGCCCACAGTCTGTGAGATGGTCTGACCCCCTATTACTGTATATATATAGTGACACTGTTTAACCCACCAGTACTGTATATAGTAAGTTAGTGACACAGTCTGTAATCTGCCGGTGAGATGGCTGGCCTGACCCTACCCGCCCAGTACTTTATAAAGTGACCACAGTAGTCAGTGACATGGCCCCCCCATACTGTATATAGTGATACTGTATAGTGACACTGTTTAACCCTTGCCCCCTCATGCTGTAGTAACAAGGTCTGTAATTTGCTGGTTCCACAAACATACACAAACACACCTACACACACATAAACACCAATGGGTAAAACAGAAACACTAACCCATGTAGTCATGTCACACTCACATGATATCAGTGCAGTCAGTGGTAGGTTAACGTTTTTATAAAAAAAAATATATAATTTTTTTTTTTTTTTAAGCTGGGCCCCCACCCTCAGGGGCCCAGTAGCACCTGCGACCTCTGCACCCCCTGTAGTTTTGCCCCTGCAACCTACTCAAGTAATCTGAACTTTGTATTGGTCTTTAGTGTTACGCATTGGGCCTATGTTCAAACTTGCTGTTTCTGTGATCTTCAATTTGAACTACCAAGTGTTCTTTTGCCTAACAATCAGTAAAGCTTTTAAATGGAATTTCATTGTTCTGTATTTCTGTTCCTGCATTCTGATTCCACACTTGCAGGAATAGTAGAAGCTTTAATGCAGCAAGTATATGCAGTAACTCAATCTGTGCATGCCTTACAAGAGAATCAGAACAGACTAGAACAGCAACTTCAAAGACCTTCTTATCACTCACAGCCCTATAATTGAGTCTTGGGGACAATTCTGAAAAAGCCTTAAGTCACAGTATGAAGTCCCCTTACAAGACCTCCAATGCATAAGCTAAGATATGGTAAAAGAGATGTGTAAGAATATATAATTGAGTTTTGTCATCTTCCCACACTAACAGCTTGGAATGAAACTGCCCTCTTGGATCAGTTCCGGTTAGGACTGTTTTATACTATGAAGGATGAACTGGTGTGAGTAGGGGTCTCTGAAACACTAGAACGAATTATCTTTCAGTCGACTCAGATTTACTGCCTCTTCAGGGAGAGGTGCATGGAAAAGGCTGCTGCTTATCGTCCTCACAAGTGGTTTGTTCACTCTCTGCCTCCACGTTCACCAGGTGTCCCTTCTAAAGAACCCATGCAAATAGGAGGTGTGTGGGGTCCCCTCTCTGAAGCTGAAAAGCAAAGAATAAGGTTGTTAAACCTCTGATTGTACTGCATAAAACTGTCAAGCTCAAGACTCCTAGGAGTAAGCAGCCTCTTCCCCTCCTATCCATTGATCAAATGCCTAGAAATTTAAAACCTCAGTTGTCCCTACCTCTCTCAGAGTGCAATAAAAACTCTGTTAGTCTACTTGCCATGATTTATTCTGGGGCCAAAAGATGTTTTCTGGACACCCAATTAGCCCAAAGACTGCAGATCCCCAGTGTCACTAAAAAAGCCAATTCACATACAGGTCATTGATGGGTCACTGTTAAAAATGGGTCCAATCACAAACAAGACTATGGCCTCTATTTATGAAATGTCTTGCGGACCTGATCTGACAGTGCGGATCCGTTCCACAAGACATCGCTGAATGCGGAGAGCAATATGCTCTCCGCATTTAACATTGCACCAGCAGCTCACAAGAGCTGCTGGTGCAACGCCGCCCCCTGCAGACTCGTGGCCAATCGGACACCAGCAGGGAGCTGTCAATCAACCCAATCATACTCGATCTGGTTGAATTGTGGCAATTCCTGTCCTCCTGCTCAGAGCTGCAGGGTCTTTGTGACCGCTGCTTCATAACTGCTGTTTCTGGCAAGTCTGAAGACTCGCCAGAAACACGGTCCATCAAGCTCCATTCGGAGCTTGATAGATAGGCCCCTATTTCTTTATTGGTCACAATTGGGCCTGGGCATCAAGAGACTGTTATTTTTATTTAGTGACTTCACCAGTGTGACACCTGGACATTTATGTAGTAGCCTACCTAGATGACATACTCATTTACTCCTCTTCTGTACAACAGCACTATGATCATATAAGGACTCTGCTATCCTGTCTATGAGCTAATCGTTTATACGCAAAACTGGAAAAATGTATCTTTAACACTGACTTAGAATTACTAGGCTTCATTTTAGCACTTAAAGAGATTCGTATGGATTCCAAGAAAATTGAAGCTATTATTAATAAACTGGCCCACCCCAGACAGTAAAAGAGCCATTTAACGCTTTGTTGTCTTCACAAACTTTTACAGGAAGGTTGTAAAGGACTTCTACTGTGTTATTCAACCTATTACAGCCCTCACTAAGAAGACCATCAAATTTCACTAGTATGAAGAAGCACAAGTTTTTTATAAACTAAGGTGACGTTTCACTTGGACAGCCTTTTGCAAAGGACTGCACATCCAGCAGGCTCTATCTACCGCTTTCCATCCCCATACAGAGGGCCAAACTGAGCACACAAATCAATCTTTGTAGCAATACCTTAGATGTTATACTACCACTTTACAAGATGACTGGGCTCAATATCTTGCTTTGACTGAATTTGCCTCTATTAATCAAGTTCATAGATCTACATCTATGTCCCCTTTCCTTTATACCTATGGGTATCATCCAACTATGTTACCTGGTTCACCTCTCCAGTTCAGTTCCTACCACTGATCAATATCTACTGGAGGCTCACAATACTTTCTCTGTAATAAAGAAGTGATTAGTAAATGTCAACAACAATATAAAGATCATGCTGACAAGAAGAGATGTCCTATTCCTGCTTATCTAGTTGGAGACAAAGTATATTTATCCATTGCTGATCTTCAACTTACCCTTCCTTCCAAAAAATTAGGTCCCCGCTTCATTGGACCTTTCACCATTGAGAAAATAATATCTTCAGTTGCAATTCATCTCCAGTTACCATTCATCTCCAGTTGCCATATTCCTATCACATCCATACAGTTTTTCATGTCTCCCTACTCAAACCTGCAGTATCAGACCCCCTTCAATCTTGTAAGCCACCTACTCTAGAGCCTGTCATGGTGGATGGTTCAGAACAATATATAAGCTTAAAGAAATTCTAAATGCCAGGCTTCGCAGAGGGAGATTGGAATACCTCATCTATTGTAAGGGATATGGTCCAGATGAGAGAAGTTGGGAACCAGCATCTGAAGTACATGCTCCTGCACTTATCAGAGACCTTAAAAAGAAGCATCCCAAGCATCCTGTTTTCAGTTGTCCCTGGAGGTTATGCCTAAGAAGAGGGCACTGTAAGGGATTTAACTGTGGTGCTCTACTCCCGGTCCGAACCCTCCGGTCTCGGTGAATGCTGAGAGTGATTGCTTCCTTCTTTGTGTCTTACATGGAGAAACACTAAAACTAGAATCCTCCTGCTACTGCCTGCAGTTTTCCCTAGACACATGCGGCCACACGCTGCCAGGATTTAAAGGGGCCATGTCCTAATTACCGGAACTCCCACCTGGAGGTTTCAGGTGTGAGAGTTCCTATAAAAGCTCACTCTGCCCCTCACTCTGGGCCGAGCTATTGCCTTCCTACGTTGTTCCTGGTTCTTGAAAGCTAAAGCATACTTACCCGATTCTGAGACTCAAGCATATTTACCTTGTACCTACGTATGCTCACCTTGTTCCAGAAACAAAGCAGACTTACCTTGCACCAGCATACGCTCAACTTATTCCTGATAGTCAAGCAGAAATGCCTGATACCTGTGTATGCTCATCTTGTTCCTGAAGCTGGTATTCCGTGCCTGCTGAGAAACCTGTGTATATTATACCACAGTCTTCCTCAAACCAGCTGTGTCTATTATACATGGTTCCCCATGACAGTCTCACCAACAGTACTCACTGGGTATCCTGTGCTTGCTGAGAATCCTGTGTCTGCTTCCCTCTTATCAGCTGTGCCTGCTGTACCTACCAGGTACTCTGTTATAGCCATGGGCGCGCGGGGGGGGGGGGGGGGGGGCGAGGTAAGGGTCTGACCACCTTGGAATTTTGCTCAGTGTAAAAAGTGAGGCACACTGCAAAGTGCACAGCTAGATTAAAACTAACTCTTCCATTTAATTTAGCTTTGTGCTTGCAATAAAGATTTTCTGTGTTTTGTTAATATCACCAATAGCAGTGCAGTTGCCTGTAAGTGTTAGTGAGTGCCCAGAGCTATGAGTTTTGCAGAGTCATGGGATGTGTACCAGGTCTGGTATAAGAGTGCAGTCCATTTCTGTGTTTTGTATGTGTCTAGGGAAATTACAAAAGACCTGTGTTACCCTTGTTTGTATCTCAGTGTGTTTGGTGGAAGGCATGCATTGTACGGCTATAGGTTAGTGACCTAGGGAGGAAGAGATCTTGATGTGGTCCTGGGCTTAATATATATATACATACATACATACATACATATATATATATATACACACATTATATATATATATATATATATATATATATATATATATATATATATATATATATATATATATATATATAAGCTCCAGAAATGTTGTTTTGGGCTGGCTGCAAGATTTTCAAATTATATTTGAGAAGCCCTGCCTTTTATATAAATATAAGCACTTGAGTCACTCATTTGACACCAATGATCTGCCATATTTAAAGTTATTTGTAGATCATGCGTACAATGAGCAACTCTGTCTGCTTCACGTATTGCCACTGATATTATTAGGGTGTACTATTATTTTGCGCCCCCCCCCCCTACTTAAGTAATCTAAACTTTGTATTGGTCTTTAGTGTTACGCATTGGGCCTATGTTTAAACTTGCTGTTTCTGTGATCTTCAGTTTGAACTACCAAGTGTTCTTTTGCTTATCAATCAGTAAGTCTTTTAAAAAGATTTTCATTGTTCTGTTTTTCTGTTCCTTTGTTCTACGTTTCACAAACCCTTACCCCCTCACACCTTTTTTAAACACACCCATTTTGGCTAACTTCTCCTTATAGTTTAAATTCTCCCCTTATCAGTTTTGTGGCCCTTAACTGAACTTTTTCTTACTCTGCAAAAAAAAAATTCAAGGTGAGGTCTTACCAGGAATTTAAAAAGTGGCAGAAATTATGCTTTCCTCTCTTGAATTAATGCCTCTTTTAAAACAGCCTGGGCTCTTATAAGCCTTAGAAGCCGCTGTCCTGCATCGTGCACCCATTTTTAGCTTGTTATCTATAAGGATGCTTAAAGGGATATTCCAACCAAAATTGGAAACCACATGGGTGCATTTCTGTATTGAACAGAAGCAATTTTGTAATATACATGTATTAGCAAAAATGCTTCTAATAAAAGCTATAGCCGTTTCAAAAGTGTATTTAAGTATGCACCGTGCACCAGCATTTTTAACACAGCACTTACTCAGAGAGCCTAAGGTGCTTGTACCATCTGGTAATGACTCAATTTGCTAATTGCTGACATGATACAAGCCCCGGTGATGATCTGAGCAGCTACATTATTTAAAATGTGGGTGCAGTGACAATATCTATCTATGCTTCACATGCACTTGCAGAGAAAAATAACACTAAAATAGTGATAACTTTTACTAGAAGCATTTTTGCTAATAGATGTATATTGCAAATATCTTTCTATTCAAATATGTAATTAATCTATGTGCATTTAAATTTTGACTGGAATGTCCCTTTAAATCCATTTTCTCCTCTGTTTTGCGAAATCCAAAAATATCACATCAAATTATTTCCTTTTATTTATATTTTTATTAACTTCCTCATAGAATCTAATTAGATTAGTTTGAAATGATCTATTTCTCATAAAACCATTCTGATTTGAACTCATACTCTTGTTTAAACAAATATAATCATAAATAAAATCCCTTATAGGCCAGTCAAGTATTTTTCCCACTACTGATGTCAGACTAACTGGTCTATAGCTTCCTGGATCAGCCCTGCTTCCTTTTTTAAAACGTGGCACCAAATCAGCTTCACACCAGTCCCAGAGTACTATGACCGAGAAAAAATAGTCTTAAAAAATTATAAGTAGAGGTTTAGCAATAACAGTGCTAAGTTCTATTAAAACATTGGTTGTATTCTGGACTTGTATTTACCTTACAATTAACCAATTTTTACTGATATTATCTATCAATAACCCAGTTGTTAGTATGGGCTTGTATGTTCTAGTTTGTTTCAATGTATCTCTCATTGGTCCCTCTCTTGTGTATACTGAAGAAAAGATCTGGTTTAGTATATCTCCCTGTCACTGTTAATCATGTTACCCTTCTCACATTTTTATGTACTGTATATATATATTCCTTCTTACATTTTTTGGTAGGTCTTGAGTCTTTGTTTAAAAATGTCCATGGAGGAGGCTTCTTTTACTGTGCTGGGGACAGTGTTCCATAGAGATGTGTCAGCATGGCTAAAAGCTTGCAAACCACATTTTTGGTAAATTCTTGGCACATTTAGCTTAGTTAATCGAAGAGTGCAAGTTGGGACATAAGGCACAAGCAGTTATTTTAAATAGCTTGGACCCTGATCATGCTGAGATTTTTATATGATAGCAGGCATATCTTGAATAGTAGAAAGCAAAAAGAGAGAGCGCCTGATGGTGTAATATCGTCAAGATCAAGAATGGTACAGGTATAAAAAATCTCTGCCAAATGGATACTCACAAAGAGCTTGGCACTCGCAAGTAGTGCATATAGGCGGGCTGACCTTTATACAGCAGTCAGTACACTGAATCTATGGTGGTCGTATCAGAAATCTGTAGTAATAGAAAAAGAAACACAAAAGACCAATAGTGCAATATCGTCTGAAACCGAAATGGGCACAGCAAAGGGCACGGGGTCAGCAAGATGTATACTCACAATGGAGTTGGCACTCCCAAGTAGTGCATTAAGGCAGGCTGACCTTCATACAGCAGTCAGCGCGCTGATAGTTAATAGCTGTAGTTGGTGGCTGTAGCTGTTATCTGTTTAAGCTTGTCCTCTGCTCACCGGCGTGTGTGCTGAATACTCAGCTATATCTAGGCTACCTGCCTTAATGCACTACTTGGGAGTGCCAACTCCATTGTGAGTATACATCTTGCTGACCCCGTGCCCTTTGCTGTGCCCATTTCGGTTTCAGACGATATTGCACTATTGGTCTTTTGTGTTTCTTTTTCTATTACTACAGATTTCTGATACGACCACCATAGATTCAGTGTACTGACTGCTGTATAAAGGTCAGCCCGCCTATATGCACTACTTGCGAGTGCCAAGCTCTTTGTGAGTATCCATTTGGCAGAGATTTTTTATACCTGTACCATTCTTGATCTTGACGATATTACACCATCAGGCGCTCTCTCTTTTTGCTTTCTATTTTTTCAGTTCTACCGACTTACCACCGGTTTGGAGTGGAGCAGCCTTCCAGAATTATTGATTTCAACAATTGCATCTATCTATCAATGACTCTGCACTATATGTGAAATCGTTTGTATTGTTTTTTATATGTTTTTTATATATTTTCTAATAATATAATATTTCATTATATTCTATCTATTTTCAATATAAATAACACTGTATCACTTGATTTATATGTATATATTTTTTTAGGGGATGAAGTTTTTGTGAAATATACACCATTGTTTATGTGAAGTCACTTATCTATTTTTCCAGACCTATATAGTTCCTTAGGTATACACTTTTAACAGGACATCCTATATACATTTTGAGCGATTTTTTTATACAAATAGCACTATCCACTTCACACACATTTATTTGCACATACTTTGTATATTAATATAGCGCACCCTATTGTATGATTTTATATCGTACATATCTATCATATCTTGAATAGTATCCACCTTTATATTGGCAGCCAGTGCATGGAGTGGAAGATGGGATGTCATATAGCAAAATTTTGACTGACCGCCACGTGATGTCACCAAAGCATGGATGTCATGGGAAGATCTTCAGTAGGAATCAGGTGCTTGATCCTAGCTATATTCTTTAAATGAAATAATGAGGCTTCTACTGTGGCTGATATGGCTGATATACAGTTGTAGTCAAAATTATTCAACCACCATTGCAAATCAGGTTTATTGTCAAAATGAACAGACTTTCAGCTGTTTGCAATGAACAAATCAAACCATAGCAATTGAAATAGCTCAAAACAACAAATGTTTCAAGTGTTTTCAACAAATTCAACTGAACTTTTAATGAATTCTGCAGTCTTAAAATTATTTAACCCCCTCATGGCAAGCATATTTAGACATTAGTAGAGCACCCTTTTTCTGTTATGACCTGCTGCAAACTAAATGCATAGCCAGACACCAGATTCTGGCAGCATTCCTGAGGAATCTTAGCCTATTCCTCATGAGTAATGGCCACATGTTCAGTAATATTCTTGGGTTTGCGTGCTGCAATTGCCTTCTTCAAATCCCACCAGAGATTTTCTGTACTTCTTCTGCAAGCAAGCCTCTGTGGAATTTGAGATATGCTTAGGATCATTGTCATGTTTGAAAGTCCAATGACGCCCAAGCTTCAGCTTCCTCACAGACGGCATGACGGTTTTCTCCTAGGATTTCCTGATACTTCAATGAATCCATTTTGCCTTCCACACAGGATGCAAAGCAGCCCCAGAGCATTACTAAGCCACCACCATGCTTAACTGTAGGCAGAGTGTTCATTTCAACTTATGCTTCATTCTTCTTCCCCCAGATTTACCACTCATCCATCGGGCCGAAACAGAATCGCAAAATTTCTGTGGCTTATTTATATAATTTTGAGCAAATTGGAGATTACTTTTCTTGTGCTTTTGGGTCAGTAGTGGTGTATGTGGAGTTCTAGCATGGAAAGCTTCTGCGTTTAGTACACGCCATACTGTGTAAACTGAAACATCAGTGCCTGTTGCCACTTGCTGCAGGCCTTTTGCAGTTTCTTAAGGGTTTTTCTCAACCTTCCTTCTCAGAAATCTGGTTGCCGTCATTGATAGCTTCCTTTTTCTGCCCCGCCCAGGTAGTGTAACCACTGTTCCTTTAAATTTGAACTTGTGAACTATGCTTCCAATGGTGTCTCTAGGAAAACTCAGTGCCTTCACTATTTTGTATTCTGTACCTTGTTTGTGAAGGGCGATGACCTCTTCTCTTAACTTTTTGGACCATTCTTTTGACTTAGCCATATTTTTAACATGCAGTCAAACGTAACACTCAACAAACCCCTAGCCAGTTCAGATATTTCATGTGTTCTAGCTCAAGCACACCTGGTGCAACTAATGAAGCCCTTGATTAGTTGCATCAGGTGTGCTTGAGACAACACCTGTTTTGCATATTTGTGCTGTTGTGAGAGATTCTATTCAGAGAGTTGAATAATTTTGATACTACATAATTCATTAAAAGTGGCATTTTCAGTTGAATTTTGGGGAAACCACTTAAAGCATTCGTTGTGTTGAGCGATTTCAATTGCTTTTATTTGATTTGTTCATTGCAAACAGCTGAAAGTCTGTAAATATTGTCAATAAACCCAGGCCCGGACTGACCATAGGGCATACCGGGCATTTGCCTGGTGGGCCACCGGTTCCCTTGGCTTCGCCCACCATTACTGCAAGGCCAGTAGCTCTGTGCCTATTTGGAAATTGCAATGCTACTTTGACACTGGGGGACCCGCAGCCTGCCGACGAGCAGATGCAACAGCTATGAACTATGTTAGATCCGTCCGGGGTGGGAGTAACGGGGGCCTCATGTGACATTGCGTGCGAGTTCCCCCACTGACGGGCCAATGGCTGGATGACACCAACTCATCACTTCCGTCCCAGTCCCAGCATCCTATGCACACAGCCGTGCGCGGGAAGAATATGAGAGAGAGAAGAAGCAGTCAGCGGCTGATGGAGTCAGGCAGCAGCAGCTCAGGGCCAGCCAAGCAGTAGCACGGTAGGCTCTTCATACATAGAGGATGAGTGACAGAGTTACGGGAGGGGGGGAGTTCACTTATACATTACAATGTCAGTGTGGTGAAAACGCATAAAAACCATCACTTTGCGCAATGACATTTATATTTCGTATGACATAAAAAATGGGTGTATATATACTACAAGGTACGGGAGAAACGAATGTACCAATAGGAGTCTTATGATGTATGGTTAGGTAGTGTTAGTTTCCCGGACGCCTCCTTACTCCCCGCCCGGGTCACGTCCCGCCCAGTGTGTGTGCTAAACTGCTTGAGCTTGGGACGGCGGCTCGCCTGGGATTATTCATCAGGTCAGGCTGGTAGTTTTTCTCCAGCGCTCAGTATGAGCATTGGATTCCGGAAGGCAGAATCCGGTACGCAGGTAACATACCCGGGCTAGGCGGATGTGCACTAGGCCGCAGTGCAATAAACAGTACACAGCTTGAAGTAATGTTAGTGAGAGAACACAAGGGAGCAATAATTGTCAATAATGTTACTTTTGTGTCATTCTGCTTATACTTTTTTTTTACATGATGGTCCCATATAAGACTAATATTGCTACACCACGCTAAATTGAAAATAACTGTGTAATAAACCCCATACTGTAGGACAAAGTACCCAGAAACACTTGTTCTATAGCATCTCAGTGTAACTATAAATGGTATTTATTTACAGCAGTTTGTTAATAAAGTTTTGTTGTAACAAAGGAGGTCATGCATGTATAAGATATGCTACATTAGCTTTCTATTTTTTATTTTTTTTTGGGGGGAGGGGTAGGTATGGCAATCCTGTTTGAAGTTTGCTTTATCCAAAAACAAATACATAAATATAAAAAAGCACCCACTACTTATCAGAGCCACATTAAAATATATATATATATCTAAACTACATACATATATATGCTGCTTGATGTGTGTCTGGAAGCTTTATTTATTTGGGAAAAAACTGCAACGTGAGATCATATTGTCCTTTATATTAAGCAATGTGTGTTTAATTCCAACAATACAAATGGCTTCTTCTAGTATAAGTCTATGCATATGTGTGTTAGCCTGTCTATACATATGTGTGTGTGTATGTTGTGTGTTGAATGGCTGTTTATATGTGCACGTTTGTGCATATGTTTGCTTTAGAGAATCTTTTGTATAAGCCCAGCATTTGTGAGTTTTATTTTTTTATATTTTACTTTTTTTCTTCTTCATACCAACCAATTCACAACATCTACATTATACCTGTCATAGTAAGTATACAGTTAACTAAGAAATGGGGGGGGGGGGGGGGGAAGAGGGCTGCTTTGCCTTAAAGGGACAGTCAACACCAGAATTTTTGTTGTTTAAAAAGATAGATAATCCCTTTATTACCCATTCCCCAGTTTTGCATAACCAACACAGTTATATTAATACACTTTTTACTGCTGTGACTATCTTGTATCTAAGCATCTCCTGACCGCCCCTAATCACATGACTTTTAGTTATTATCTATTGACTTGCATTTTAGCCAATTAGTGCAGTGTCTGCCACAACCCACGGGCGTGATCACAATGCTATCTATATGGTTTACCTGAACTACTCTCCCCTATTGTGAAAAGCAAATACAAAAGCATGTGATTAGAGGCGGCCTTCAAGGGCTTAGAAATTATCATATGAGCCTTCCTAGGTTTGCTCTCAACTAGAATACCAAGAGAACAAAGCAAAATTGTTGATAAAAGTAAATTGGAAAGTTGTTTAAAATTACATGCCCTATTTGAAAAATAAAAGTTTTTTTTTGGCCTTGACTGTCCCTTTAAAATGCCCGGGCCTATTTTTGGTCCCAGTCCGGCCCTGAATAAACCTGATTTGCAATGGGGGTTGAATAATTTTGATTATAACTGTATGATGTTTCAGGGAATGTTCACTGTCAGGCATCACACCATGATATCTTGCTAGATTTGAAGTTTGTAGTTTTGATCATCCACATTTTAGGCCAATTTGTTGATCTTGTTGTGGTTTAGTTATCATCACAAGTATTCCTGTTTTGTCTGGGTTTAGTTTCAACCAACTGGCATTCATCCATTCCAAGAGATCAGCAAGACATTAAATGACAGTTTCTACTGGGAAAATTTGAGTTTGGCTTGAAGAAGATGTATATTTGTGTCATCTGCATAACAGTGGCCACGCTGCCTTATGATATCTCCCATTGGAAGCATATACACTGTAAACAAGATGGAGTTTAAGATGGAACCTTATGGAACTCCACATGCCAAGGGGATGGGCGTTGAGGTGTATACTCTAGATGACACTTTTTTGGTTCTGTTAGACAGAATTTATTTGAACAGTCTTAGAAGTATACCACTTAGCCCACATATATCCTGCAGACAGTTAAGTAAATGCCATGGTAAACATTGTCAGATGCAGCAGAGTGGTCAATGAGGATTACTATTGAATGCTCTCCCCTGTCTTTTGCCATCAGGGGTGCGATTACAAATGCAGCGTCACCCGCAAAAGCTGCCGCCGCCGGTTTTTAGTCGGATATTGCTATCACATATACGGTGCATATATTTCACCTGTCACCTGCTAATTTTACTCCCAGAAACTAACAAACAAACCGTGTCACAAGTTGGTATCGCATATTCAGCGCAAGGACTCGCGGTGAAAATGGTTACATTTTACTACATTTTCCCCTCGCCACACATAGGCAGGCTCAGCAAGCCTTGCGCTGAAAATGTGAGTACTTTAAACTCTCTAGAATTATTAACAAACACCTAACACATGTGCAGTATCTATCTACCTGTCAACCGCCATCTCCCACCGCAATAACGAATAAAGTATATTAACCCCTAATCCGCCAACCCCCACATCGCAATATGCTTAATTAAACTATTAACCCCTAATCCACCAGTCACCCACATCGCAATCAACCTAATACAAGTATTAACCCCTAATCCACCATCCCCCCCACATCGCAAAGTAACTAATTAAGCTATAAAGCCCTAAACTGCCAACCCCCCACATCGCAATAAACCTAAATAATCTATTAACTCCTAAATCGCCAACCCCCCACAACGCAAATAACTAATTTAATTACTAAGCCCCCTAACCTAACACCCCCTAAATTAACACCAATTACCTAAATGTTAAAAAATACTAAATTACAATTAAAATAAAAAACCTAACATTACTTTAAAAATAAAAAAATTATTTAGTTAAATTAATCTAAATATACAAAAAATAAAAAAGTCTAACATTACAGAAATAAATGTTTATTTATCAAAAATAAAAACATTTAACTTAATCCCTTTGAAAATAAAAATGACCCCCAAAATCAAAACACCCCCTAATCTAAACTAAACTACAAATAGCCCTTAAAAATGTATTTTGTAGGACATTGCCCTATGTAAAACAGCTTTTTTCATTAAATAAATACTAAGTCCCCCCCAACAGTAAAACCCCTCAAAATGGAAAAAAAACTAACACTAAAAAAAACCTAAGATACCTATTTCCCCTAAAGGGGTATTTGTATGGGCATTGACCTTAAAAGGGCATTCAGCTCTTTTACTGCCCTTAAAAGGGCATTCAGCTCTTTTACTGCCCTTAAAAGGGCATTCAGCTCTTTTACAAGCCCATTAAGACCCTAATCTAAAAATTCAAAGC
This sequence comes from Bombina bombina, assembly GCF_027579735.1. Lineage (NCBI taxonomy): Eukaryota > Metazoa > Chordata > Amphibia > Anura > Bombinatoridae > Bombina > Bombina bombina. Next base: position 543,982,248 of record NC_069501.1, on the reverse strand, counting down.
AGCCAATAGGATTTCAGTAGCTCTAATCCTATTGGCTGATTTTAATTTTTCAGCCAATAGGAATGCAAGGTACTCCATATTTAAACGTGTACCTTGCATTCCATCTTCAGTGTACGGGGGCGATTGTACGATGAGGATCTCCATGCTCGTTGGCCCCGCGGTCGCCGGTCTTCTGTTCCGCGGTCACCCCCTCTCCACGCCGGCTTGGTCCTGGATGAAGATAGACGAGGTCGCCGCGCTGGAAGAAGATATTGCCACCTCCAAGAAGACTTCACCGCTTGGAAGAGGACCTTCTCCACTGGACTTAAGCAACGGTGAGTACCTATTTGGGGGTTAGTTTTTACGATTTTTAATTTATTTTTTGGCTGTATTTTTTTAGATTAGGGTTTTAATGGGCTTGTAAAAGAGCTAAATGCCCTTTTCTAGTTGGGTAGCAATAACTTTCTCAATTACTTTCTCTAGGAAAGAAAGATTTGATATACACCTTTAATTCTTAATGCAGTCAGGATCCAGAGAGGGCTTTGTTAAGAGAGGACTGAGAACTGCTGCTTGTTTTAATGATGTTGGGAAAGGTCCCTCTCTGCAGAGAGCACTGATTAATTTTGGTGAAGACTGGTACAATGAGGTCAATGCATACTATTAAAAGGGGTGTTGGGCCATGATCCAGATTGCAGGTTGTGGCACGCAGCTTTTTGATTGTTTGCATGATGTTGTTTTCAATCAAAGTAAGACACCATAAACAAGGGCATCTTGGTTTAGAATAACTGCTGTATAAGTGAAATTATTACCCAACATTTGATATAATGTTTCAGGGTTCAATATGCGGTTACTCCAACCTTCAACTGCTTCACTGAATCCGCCAGTGCTTAACCCCTTAAGAACACAAACAGAGGAAGAGAAAAAGTCTACCTCCTACAGCTCCCTGCACCTGGTGCTCTCATCCAAAACTCAAAATATTTTTAGGAGACAGATACTTACTTAATGGCCGTTCAGTGATTAGAGCTCAAGTTGCAGTATATAAACTGTTAGCAAAGTGCTGTGACATATACAAAGGATTCCTGCGACCAAATCTTCATTAATAACTTATTTTAAAAGTATAAAATTCACAGACCTGGATGGTGTCAATTAATTGAGCTCTAATCACTGAACGGCCATTAATAAATATCTGCCTCCTAAAAATATTTCTGATAATGTTTCAGGGACCAGATTGCTTGCATGGGGCACTCTGAGGATGGAGCCTGTGTGGGGTTGTGTGTCTGGGGAAGGACTTGGAATGCTTTAGGATTCTTATACAAAAACTAGGACATAAGTAGGTGAAAGAGGGACATTGGGACTTATCTCCTATTTTATACCACAATTTGCAGGATGAGTGGGAGCTAAAGGGACATGAAACCACAAATTTTTATTTCATGATTCAGAGGGGTCTATTTATGAAGCAATGGATGCTGCTTCCGACCCTCTCAGCTTCAGTTCTGACTGAAGCGGAAGCTAAGAAGTTAAGAAGCAGCGGTCCCAAGACCGCTGCTCCATAACTCGTCCGCCACCTCTGAGGTGGCGGACAGCAATCAGTCCGATCGAATACGATCGGGTTGATTAACACCCCCTTCTAGCAGCCGATTGGCCGCGAATCTGCAGGGGGCGGTATTGCACCAGCAGTTCACAAGAACTGCTGGTGCAACGATAAATGCCGGCAGCGTATGCTGTCGGCATTTATCGATGTGCGGCGGACATGATTCGCTATAGCGGATCATGTCTGTCCACACCTACATAAATAGACCCCAGAGAGATCATACAATATTAAGCAACTTTCCTATTTACTTTTATTATCAAATTTGCTTAATTCTCTTGGTATCCTTTGTTGAAAGAACAGACATACAATACTGGGAGCTAGCTGAACACATGCTCAGTAGTGCATTGCTACTCCTTAGTATAACTAGGTATGCTTTTCAACAAAGAATACTAAAAGAACAAAGTAAATTAGATAATAGAAGTAAGGTGTTTAAAATGGTATACACTATTCAAATCATGACATTTGAATGTTGACTTTACTGCCTCTTTAAGTAACTGCAGTAAACTCTCCTAGTTCCAAAATGAACATGACTTTTAAACTTAAAAATTCAAGAGTTTGAAATGGCTTCATCTGATTGGTCACAGTGTAAAAGTTGCCAGTAACAATCAATCTGTTTTATCAGAGTTTGACAGCAATCAATGCTCTCTCCTGTATTAGCTTCTGTCTTAATCTTATAAATCAATAGTTTATCTAAGAGATCAGAAACTTTGAAGCCCATGTATTCAAGTTCTATAGCTATATTCCAGTTCTATATTTCATACAGAGCTGGAACAATCTATGTGTTAAAGCAGTGCTTTCCAAACTGTGTGTCGGGACACACTAGTGTGTCGGCAGCAGTGTGTAGGTGTGTCCCTGCTTCAGCACAAATTTTTTGTAATTTTTTTTTTTTTGGTTTCTGACTTTCCGCCTGCCTGCTACGCATATCACATGGTTGACTCGTGATTGATACCTAGGGGGACACAGATCATCTTAACCTATTGGCGCAGCTCAGTGGGAACTGAAACTATTCCCATTGGCGGCACATTGGCTCCTGACTGCACGTGTAGTCTCCTTAATTTGCTCGTGACTGCATGTGTAGTCAGGGAGTGGGAGAGCAGTGTGTTTGCAGCGCGGGCAGTAGTCAATCGGACTCACCGAGCTCTGAGGGCGGCAGCTTAAATGCTGAGCTGAAGTCAGTGGGGGTTTTTTGCAGCTAGCTCCCAGTAGTGCATTGCTGCTCCTGCTCTTGATATATGGATAGGAAGTGGAAGCTTAAGAAATACTTAATGATGAAATACTAGTGTGTTCATCCTATCAACCTCATACATCCCATTAAAATATCAAGTAGCTATTGGTGTTATTAAACTTTTTTTTAATTCTTGCACATACATACTGCTACTTGTAAATACATTTCATTATTATATAATTCATGTATGTGTCCGTATCTCTTAAAACAAGTTCGTTTAACCTCCTTTTTGCTAGTACAACTGAATTACTGTGTCGCAAAATGATGTAGGTCTAAAAAGTGTGTCACCAACATAAAAAGTTTGGAAAGCTCTGTGTTAAAGGGACATATTTTTTGTAATATAAGAACTGTGATTAAACATTAAAAATATCTTTTGTATTATAAAAGGCTAATTTGAAGCTATATAACTCCTTTATTGTAAAGGATTACACATTGTTAATCTTCACAATGCTACTACATTGCAAAGGACAACAATGTTGTCCATTTGACCACAACAACAAAAAATTCCTAATTTTCTAGTATCCCTTAGTGCCTAAATGAAAAACAATGTCATTGTACAATGCATCACATGCATAGGCACTTCCTTAATGTTTGATGTGCAGACAGGGGCTTCTTCCAGAGTCCAAATCTAGGGCCCCACATATAATTTGAAAGAGGGGGGCTCATCCTTTCAAATTAGGGGTCACATGTCCCTCTAGGTTGCAGGTGACCATTCTACAAACAGCACTCAAGGTTGTTTTGGCTGAGAGGGAGTGAACTGTAATGGTTCTTCTATCCCTCCCTGTTTCACCTAGTTAAAGGGACATAAAACCTAAACAATTTGTCATGATCCAGATAGAGCATACAATTTTAAAACAACTTTCCAGTTTAATTATATTATCAAATGTGCTTTGTTCTCTTTGTATCCTTTGTTGAAGAAACAGTGCTACACTACTGGGAAGTAGCTGAACACATTGGGTGAGCCAATGGCAAAAGGCATACAAGTGCCTCCACCAATCAGCAGCTAGCTCCCAGGAATGCATCACTTCTCCTGAGACTACCTAGGTGTGCTTTTCAACAAAGGATAGCAAGAAAATAAAACAAATAAGATAATAGAAGTAAATTGAAAAGTTGTTCAAAATAGCATGCACTATCTGAATCATTATTTTGACCTTACTGTCCCTTTAAATTACCGATCATTTGAAAGAGGTGAAGCTCTTTCTAGTGAGGTACCTTACCTTACCTTACTGTAAGCGATTTTCATAAAAATGGCACTTACCTAATGTAATTACTTTGGGCTAGATTATGAGTCGCTTGCTAACTGTAGCCCGCAGGTAATATGGGGTAATTCTCAGCTCTTTAAGCACCACGGTAATAGCGCATATTACGAATTGAAAGTAAATGCGTTTGCTTGAGCGCTACCAAATTTAACACGTTAGGTTAGTGCAACTTCAGAGCTCTGGTTAACAGTTAAGAGAGACAAAACGTTGCACAAAACACATAAAAAATACAATTAACAGTACAGTTACACACATATTAACACTGTATGATAACATTTTTAAAAAATTGCATTAAAAAGTTATAAGGTCTCAAAGATATGAGGCCTCAGGTGTTAGAAAATAAGGTCTGCAAAGGGCTTTAACAGAGATAAATCAATACACATGTCTAAGAGCTAGATTAAGAGTACAACGCTATTTATCGCTCCCACGCTAACTCTGCTAGAAGTAAGCCTCTTGCGCGCATTTGATACTGCACGTAATACAAGTTGAAAGTAAAACGTTTTTGATCGCACGCTAACCCAATGCACGCAAAAAGCCCCCATAGAAGTCAATGGAGCACGAAAAGTTGAAAAAAAAAATCTAACAACCAAAATGTCGCACAAACCCGATCGCGTTTAACCAAGTGCGTTAACCGGACATGAAAATATGAATATTTCTCATTCCATTGTTCTTCACATAGAAGAATATGTTCTATTTATTCATAAATAAATATTTATATATAACTATATATATATATATATATATATATATATATATAATGTTTTTTGATAAAATATATAGTATATCTATATAATATTCAAAATTGTCAGGTTTAGCATACTTGAATAAACACGATCGGGTTCGCGTGCACGTATGGGTATTTTTTCCCAGTTTTCGAAGTCTATGGGAAGAATATGTTAACGTGGTCGATATTCAAAGTCTGGTTTTTGCTCAGGTGCAAACTTTTTTCCTTTCAAGTTGTAATATGAGCACAACCCAACGCACCCAAAAATCCTCCATCTAGCGAAGTTAAGTCACGAACAAGAGCTGGGGGATAAGGAACTTCTATTTTCTAAAGACAGCTTACACACAATACTCCTGATATGAAAGAGGCGTTAACTCTCTTTCAAATGTGGGGTTTCATGCCCCTCTAAGTAGGATTTTATGACCTTTGAAATATGTCAAAGTAACCCTCCTTTGAAAGAGGTGAGGTCCCTTTTTAACATGTGATCACCTGACAGAGCCATATATATATATAGAACAAAATTAGGGGGCAACCCCCTCCTACTCTCTCTGATATACATTTGTGACATGAGACCCCTTATTATAAAAATGTGGTGCTGCATTAACCCCTTTACCGGCTGCCTGATATAACAATGACAAATGCCTTATAGATCCTTCTTTCTTTAAAGGGACATGAAACACTTTTTTTTTTATGATTCAGAAAGAACATGCAATTTTAAAGAACTTTTCAATTTACTTCTATTATTTAATTTGCTTCCTTTCCTTGTTATCATTTGCTGAATTGTTTATCTAGGTAAGCTAAGGAGCAGCAAAGAACCTAGGTTCTAGCTGCTGATTGGTGGCTGCATATATATATACACCGATTGTCATTTGCTCATCCATGTGTTCAGTTAGAAAAACCAGTAGTGCATTGCTGCTCCTTCAACAAATGATAACAAGAGAATGAAGCATATTTGATCATAGAAATAAGCTGGAAAAATGTTTAAAATTGTATGTTCTACCTAAATTATGAAAGAAAAATTTTAGGTTTCATGTCACTTTAAGCTAATAAATAATGCAGGTATTTAAATAAATGGGAAGCTGACAATATCTTTTAAAATGATATTTACTAGGTGTAAAAAAAAAAAAAAGGTTAATGTCACTGTAAGCTATACGTGTTGTTTATGCATCATTTTAATATGAATGCATCTGCTTTATCCAGCGTTGGGCTTCCAGAAAAAAAAGTATTTATTTATTTTAAATTGGAGGCAAAAGGGAAACAGAAAAGCAGGTGGCATTGCTTCCCAGCTGTTAGTGACCACTTGGGCATGAGAAGTATGCTTCTGTCTGAAACACAGTGCTTTATTTGTTTATTTATTGATGTTTTGTTTTATTTTGTTTTGCTTTGTTAACACCAGCAATAGTTTATAGGCTCTGAATAGGAAGCGCTAAATTAAAACTTTATGTATCACATGTCTCAACGATATAAAGAAAGAATAAAGGACCTGTTTGAAATAAAATCTGGAAAAGCAATCTTTTGTTATATGTTGTTCAGAGAGTGTTTGCCGAATCTACCATTTTTCCAATCAAGGCACAATGAAAAGTCTAATCTACTGTCTCAGCATGTTCCAAATTGACTAGAGCAAACCCATAATAATTGGCCTTCCCTTCACCTAACTGTGCTCACGCATCTAAACGCTGCCGCCAGACGCATCTGTCTGACTCACCACTCATTATCTGTTTCTCTACTCTGTCAAGCTTTAACTTCGCTCTGCATACCCTTCAAAATTTAACGTAAACTTTTGGCTCTAACAAATCATAGTTACCAACATTTTATAATAATTTCAAGTGACATTTTCCCAGTGGGTTGTCAAATCTCTATATGTCACATGATGATGAGTAGGCCTACCGTAAGGGGAAAAAAAATATCACTACATATTAAAACCAGTGGGGTTTTATTTATTTTTTAAATACATACAAACATATTTTTATCTTGGCATAGCACTTACGGATGTAATCATTTACTTTGACATAATTTTTTATGAGCACTTTAATAAAATAATATATAAAATGTTTGCCTTTGGTTAAATTGGTGCACAGACAGTGAATTGAGGCATATTATTATTATTATCATCATTTATTTGTAGAGCGCCAACAGATCCCTCAGCTCTGTAGTGAAATAGGCCCCTCATAATGTTGCTATTCCTTTGCTGAAAATTAACAGTGTACATAATCATGTTTTTCACCTTCTTTACAAGAGCAGAGATGAGAAAAAATGGCCATTAAAATGGAGCTAGGTGAGGAGTGTGTTAATATAATATTGTTGCTCTACTTCTATTATCTAATTTGCTTCATTCTTTAGATATCCTTTGTTGAAGAAATAACAATTCACATATATGAGCCATTCACACGAGGCATCTGCGTGCAGCACCCAATCAGCAGCTACTGAGCCTATCTAATTTTGCTTTTCAGCAAAGAATATCAAGATAATGAAGCAAATTAGATAATAGAAGTAAAATTAGAAAGTTGTTTAATATTGTATGCTCTAGCAGAATCAAGAAAGAAAAAAATATGAGTTTTATGTCCCTTTAACTGTAGAAGCTAAAGCCTAACACATATATATTCAATATTTAAATTGATGCATTGTTATGTAGAATGAATATTATTTTAATTTTTGCAAATAAATTATGTCAAATGTAGTTAAAGAGACACTGAACCCAATTTTTTCTCTCTTGATTCAGATAGAGCATGCAATTTTAAGCAACTTTCTAATTTACTCCTATTATCAATTTGTCTTCGTTCTCTTGCTATCTTTATTTGAAAAAGAAGGCAACTAAGATTTTTGTTTGGTTTAGTACTCTGGACAGCACTTTTTTATTGGTGGATGAATTTATCCACCAATCAGCAAGGACAACCCAGGTTGTTCACCAAAAATGGGACGGCATCTAAACTTACATTCTTGCATTTCAAATAAAGATAGCAAGAGAATGAAGAAAATTTAATAAAAGGAGTAAAATAGAAAGTTGCTTAAAATTGCATGCTCTATCTGAATCACGAAAGAAAAAATTTGGGTTCAGTGTCCCTTTAATGTTGCTTGTTGTGTTTATTATTTGTTAATAAAGACAGTATAATTAAAATGATAGTTCTACATAACTGTAAGTCTGTTATGTATTAAAATAATGTAATGCTGACTACTATAACATAAATATACATATCTATGTTTTCACTAATAAATTCAACAAGCTAATATAAATACATTTAATTTATTTGAAATACTTTAAATAATATGCAAAATATACATGACAATGCACACCATTTTAAATATTGAATATCAATGCAAGGCTAGACTACATTATATATAAAATGTTAAAAATCATATGTATGGTCATGTATAATGGTGATAAATGTGATCTAATATTGAAAATATCAAATTGTTTTAAATAAATTTCCTAGAACACCCACATTTTACATGTTACCTTAGATTCACAAGGATGTTGTCATTTTTGGGGGTGTTCTGGTTGGCGCTCATGTGTGGTGCTTTTAGGTTCAGAAAACAAAACAGCCTCTTTTAACTTAGAAGAATTTCGCCTAGGCATAATTATGCAGAATAACAACAACCTTTATTGCAGATTAACAAAGTAGGAACAGACTGATACCAAACAAAGGCAAGGTTCAAAGCCACAGGATACTTCAAGTACTTCGAATAGCAATGCAACAGGATACTCAGGTACTTGGGATAGCAATGCCTCAGGATACAATGGAACTTATGAAAGGAATGCAACAGTACTTGGAATAGCAATGTAACAGGTCCTCAGGATCTTTGGATAGTAATTCCACAGGATACTCAGGTACTTGGATTAGCAATGCAACAGTATACACAGGTACTTGGAATACCAATGTAACAAGGTACTCAGGTACTTGGAATAGCAATGCAACAGGTACTTGAAATTGCAAAGCAACAGGATACTCAGGTACTTGGAATAGCAATGTAACAGGGTACACAGGTACTTGGAATAACAAGGCAACGGGGTACATATGTACTTGGAATAGCAATGCAACAGGGTACACATGTACTTGGAATAACAAGGCAACAGGGTACACAGGTACTTGGAATAACAAGGCAACAGGATACACAGGTACTTGGAATAGCAATGCAACAGGGTACACATGTACTTGGAATAACAAGGCAACAGGATACACAGGTACTTGGAATAGCAATGCAACAGGGTACACATGTACTTGGAATAACAAGGCAACAGGATACACAGGTACTTGGAATAGCAATGCAACAGGGTACACATGTACTTGGAATAACAAGGCAACAGGATACACAGGTACTTGGAATAGCAATGCAACAGGGTACACATGTACTTGGAATAACAAGGCAACAGGATACACAGGTACTTGGAATAGCAATGCAACAGGGCACACATGTACTTGGAATAACAAGGCAACAGGATACACAGGTACTTGGAATAGCAATGCAACAGGGTACACATGTACTTGGAATAACAAGGCAACAGGATACACAGGTACTTGGAATAGCAATGCAACAGGGTACACATGTACTTGGAATAACAAGGCAACAGGATACACAGGTACTTGGAATAGCAATGCAACAGGGTACACATGTACTTGGAATAACAAGGCAACAGGATACACAGGTACTTGGAATAGCAATGCAACAGGGTACACATGTACTTGGAATAGCAATGCAACAGGATACACAGGTACTTGGAATAACAAGGCAACAGGATACACAGGTACTTGGAATAACAAGGCAACAGGATACACAGGTACTTGGAATAGCAAACTGCAGGTACTGCACAGTATTGGTTTGTATAACAGGTAGCAGAGTTCACACTATTGATTGGCTTGTTTAACATGTTACACAAACTGGGAAAAGCAGAAAACAGTACTGATTGGTTTGTATAAGAGGTTTGCAGGATGCGCATACATGAAATAACAGTTCAGAATACTGATTGGTTTGTATAACAGGTTGTTGAGAACAGACTTGAAATGCAGCTTACAATACTCACAGGTTTGGAAAGGATCCCAAAACAGACAGACTGGATACAGAGAAATACATATAATGCCAGAGCACCTGAATAGGGAAAGGGACAGCCCATTTATAGTAGAGCAGCCAGACAGGTGCAAGCAAGCAGGAATCACAAAAAGGATGAGCTCTCTAGTGGTCATGGAGTAAGCTGCAGCAGAGGAAATTAAAGGGACGGATACCATCCAGGAAAGAACGTGAGAGCAGAAAAAAAGAAATCAGGAGTGCTGAGTTTAATCCTGGGTATGGATAGTACAGATCTTAAAAATTATCCAGGACATCCCATCGAATTTGGTATCAATTCCTTAACTAGTAATTTGTCATTTTATTTGGATCAATTTTTACAATCTTATGTTATTGAAACCAAGGCATACCTGAAGGACACCATTAGTATAATGAATATATTAGAGGATTTGGAAAGGGATGATTCATGGTGATTAGTCCCCAGTGATGTATGCTCTCTATATACCGTTATTGATAAATCATCAGTCAAAAAAATAGTAATGGAAGACGAACAATTAGATCCTAATCAACTGGATTTTTTCCTTAAAGGTATAGAACTTATTTTAGAAACAAATTATTTTTGGTTCAATAACAATTATTTTCTGCAGATCAGTGGAACAGCGATAGGAACCAGATTATGCCAATTTGTATATGGCCAATTGGGAATATCAGTATGTTTATCACTCTGACTGGGGGCAGTATCTGATTACCTATCATCGTTACATTGATGACCTGTTTATGATATGGTAAGGAAGTGAGCAACAGTTGTTGGAATTTATGAATTACCTGAAAGGGAGCAAATTCAAAGTTGACCTTTCTTGGAAATACTGTCAAACTAGAATAGAATTCCTACATTTAGAGATCTATATTGAGGACCATACTCTTAAGAGTAAAAACTTTTTTAATGTATTGATGTCAATAATTAAATAGATACCCAAAGATGCCATCAAAAATTTTGATTAAGAAATATACCACAAGGACAATTTATCAGAGTGGGAAGAAATTGTAAAGAAATTAAGGAATATAGAGCTCAATCTAATATTTTAAAAGATAGCGACATGTTAATATTCCAGCCCAGCACTCAGAGTAGAGATCTCAGGGATATTATAATTAGACACTGGGTAATTCTTACAAGTGACCCCTTATTAGCAGATATTTTTGTGGAGCATCCAAACATAATTTTTAAAAAGTTCTCAAGACTCATTTATCTAACAAAATAATTAAAAATACTGATTCACGCAATTGGTTGCTTCCTACCCAGAGGGGTTTTAGGTGGTGCCAAGATTGCAATGTGTGTAAATAAATAAAAAAAAGGGGAGATATGAATTAATACATTCTGTTCTAGAGATCGCACCAAAAAGTATAGTATAAATCAATCAATTACTTATAACAGCAAAAATGTAGTATATCTGCTGCACTGTTCATGTAATTTGATCTATATTGGCCGCACCTCCAGATTATTAAAAACAAGACTTAATGAACATATATATAATATATAGAAGGGTTTCCTTAAACACTCTCTGTCTGCCCAGTTGCATAAGCAGCGTACTAGAAATGCTGCAGATTTGGAATTTATAGGAATACGCAAAGTGAATATAAATTGGAGAGGAGGGGATGTCCAAAATACGCTGAGTCGTATGGAAATGAAATGGCCTCATTGGTCTTAATAAAGACTTTGAGTTACATCATTTTCTGTAAAAGTTCCCATAGCGAGTCCTTAATATCCATATACTTTTATAATCCGTAATATGTATATATATTTCGAATCATGCATATTTTCCTTTGAAAATATGTTGGCTGTGAATTGGTACATATTTTGTTTTCCCTGACTTGGACTTTAGATATAGTTTCATCTTTTGTTTAAAAATGATTTTTTTCCTCTGGATATAAATACCACTATTATAATAGGTGATTTTGCCCTTTTCATCTCAATAACTTTGATGGGAATACCAGTAACAAAGATAGCGAATACAGATGAAAAGATTTCCTGTAACATCATCCATGTGAATATATAAGGACGAATGACACATGCACACTTTATTTCTGGAAAAAGCTGTCAGTACATACGTCAGATCATAACCCGCGTGATACACCTTTATGTGCCAGTGACATCAGGGGTGGAGCGAAACCTTGTTGGTTGGTTACAGCAGAGGATGGAGCATAATTTGTACAGTTCATAATCCGATTACATCCACAACAGAGGATAGCTCCTAACAGTCACCTAGATTATGAGTTTTGCACTAAACAGGGTGCAAAACTAATGCCAAAAAAGTTGCATTATTTCACCCTCCATAACGCTGCCATTACGACTTACTGAAAAGCCTCCTTGTGCGTGCAATATGGTGGCGTTAAGCTCCATACCGCACAAAAGCCAAGGGTTGCTTTGACATGCTCGTCCACGCTTTTTCCCATAAACATCAAACTAACACCTGAAGTGTGGAATAAAAAATCTCTGTAACGCAACCCCATTGATGTCTATTTGGAAAAAAGTTAAGTTTAAACCTAACATAAACCCCAAGTCTAAACAGCCCTAATCTGCTACCCCCGACATCGCCAACACCGAAATAAAGTTATTGACCCCTAATCTACCGATCCCGGCATTGCCAACATTAATAAAAGTTATTAACCCCCAATCCTCCGCTCCCCAACATCACTGCCACTATAATACAGTTATTAACCCCTATTCCGCCTCTCAACGACATTGCCAACACTATGCTAAAGTTATTAACCCCTAAACCTCCGGCCTCCCACATCTCTGCAACTAAATAAACCTATTAACCCCTAAACCTCCGGCCCCCCACATCTCCGCCACTAAATAACCTATTAACCCCTAAACCACCGCCCCCCCCCCCCCCCCCAACACAAAACATTTCCTTTTTTCTAATAGTCTAGAAGTAATATTTTGTTTATGGGTCTGCACCTTTAAAGGTTATTATGCCTGCAAATTTAAAAATACTTTTTTGAAGAATAAAAACATTTTTTTAAAAACTCACTAAATTAAACTAATAACCCCTAAACCTAGCACCCTCCTTACTTTAAATTAAAATTACAATATAACTATATTTAAATAAACCAAAACTTACTTGTGAAATAAAAATAAAGCTACCATCAAACTATAAGTTAACCTAACCTTACTATTCTAATAAAATAAAAAATACTACCAATTAAAAATACTTAATTACAAATTTAAAAAAACCTAACACTATGAAAAGAAATAAAAAAATCTAAAATTACAAAAAATAATAAACACTAAATTACAAAAAATAAAAACACTAAGCTAAAAAATAAAAACAATTATACCTAATCTAATAGCCCTATAAAACTAAAAAAGTCCCCCCAAAATAAAAACACCCCTAGCCTACAATAGTCCCTCCAACAGTAAAACCCACCACCCAACCAACCCCCCCAAAATAAAAAAAGTAGCTAAAAAAAAAACTAAGCTACCCATTGCCCCTAAAAGAGCATTTGTATGGGCATTGCCTTTAAAAGGGCATTACGCTCTTTTTCAAAAGCTCAAAGCCCTAATCTAAAAAATAAATAAATAAATAAGAAAATACCTAACACTAACCCCAGAATATTTACTCACGGTTGCTGAAGTCCGGACATCCAGGCGGCGAGAAGTCTTCATCCAGGCGGCGACATCTTCATCCATCGTGGGGGAGTCTTCTATCTTTATCCCGGCATGCGGAGCACAGTGGCGAAGACATCCAGTGTGGAGTGTCCTCTTTATATGGTCCCCGCCGTACACGCAAGCATCAATTCAAGGTAACCGTTTCAAAATGGCGTACCTTGCATTCCTATTGGCTGATTTGATTCTTCAAATTCAAATTAGCCAATAGGATGAGAGCTTCTAAAATCCTATTGGCTGTTCAAAACAGCCAATTGGATGAGACCTACGGAAATACTATTGGCTGTTCAAATCAGCAGGGACCGTATGAAGAGGACGCTCTGCGCTGGATGTCTTCTCCGCTCCATGCCGCCGGCATGAAGATAGAAGATGCCCCCATGATAGATGAAGATGTCGCCGCCTGGATGTCCGGACTTCAGCAAACGTGAGTAGATATTCTGGGGTTAGTGTTAGGTATTTTTTTTATTTTTTGGCGTCGTTTTTTTTTTAGATTAGGGCTTTGGGCTTTTGAAAAAGAGCTAAATGCCCTTTTAAGGGCAATGAAAAAGATCTGAATGCCCATACAAATGCTCCTTTAGGGGCAATGGGTAGCTAAGGTTTATTTTAGAGTTAGGTTTTTTTATTTTTGGGGGTTGGTTGTGTGGTGGTGGGTTTTACTGTTGGGGGGGACTTTGCATTTTTTTACAGGTAAAAGAGCTGTTTAACTTAGGGCAATGCCCTACAAAAGGCCCTTTTAAGGGCTATTGGTAGTTTATTGTAGGCTAGAGGGTGTTTTTATTTTGGGGGGCTTTTTTATTTTTATAGGGCTATTTTTGATAATTTTGTTTATTATTTTTTGTAAGCTTAGTGTTTTTTATTTTTCGAAATTTAGTGTTTAATATTTTTTGTAATTTTAGATTTTTTTTATTTTTTTTCGTAGTGTTAGGTTTTTTAAATTTGTAATTTATTATTTTTAATTGGTAGTTTTTTTTATTTATTAGAATAGTAAGGTTAGGTTAATTTATAGTTTAAGGTTAGGTTTATTTTTATTTCACAGGTAAGTTTTTATTTATTGAAATATAGTTATATTGTAATTTTAATTTAAAGTTAGGGGGGTGCTAGGTTTAGGGGTTAATAGTTTAACTTAGTGTTTGCGTTGTGTGGGCCAGCAGTTTAGGGGTTAAAAGATTTTTTTAGTGATGGAGATGTGGGAGGCCAGAGGTTTAGGGGTTAATAGGTTTATTTAGTGGCGGAGATGTGGGAGGCCAGAGCTTTAGGGGTTAATAGGTTTATTTAGTGGCGGTGGAATAGGGCTTAATAAGTTTTATTAGTGTTGGCGATGTCGGGAGTGGCAGATTAGGGGTTAATACATTTAGATAATAGTCACGATATGGGTGGGCGCCGGGCGGCAGATTAGAGGTTAATAAGTTTAATATAATGTCTGTGATGTGTTAGGGTTGTGGTTTAGGGGTTAATAGGTAGTTTATGGGTGTTAGTGTACATTGTAACACTTTAGTTATGAGTTTTGTGTAACATTTTTGTGGTGCAAAACCCATAATTACTGCTGTAATACCGGTGCTATGAAAATCCCACGCAAAAACGTAATTTTTTTGAGTGCGGGATGGTCGTTGCTTTACAGGCTAAAATGCTGCATTACTGATTTTATGCTGAAATTGCCATTTTTTTCAGCGTTAAAAGCCGTAACGAAAAACTCGTAATCTAGGTGAGTGTTTGTGAACTGTTCCAATTTGTCCCATATGCACTGAGCATTTGACATTTTCATGTATTTTTTTATGTTTTAAACAAATTTTATTGTCTCTATCCATGGGATACTGTTTGGCTACTAGTATAAAAGTGGGTGTACGCATTTAAAGTGCTCCATTTCACGTGAGTAGTGAATCACCCATTGAGATTTGAATTCACATTTTTCTACAGTATTACACTATTTTATGTTTTCTTTGATCCTTTAAGGATCACCTAGATCATCGGATCACTTCAAATTGTCACCATTATTTAGATAGACATATCCTTTGTTTGATATTTTCGTTATTAGATCACATGAATATATTGCACATTTCGTTTGTGTGGTCATGCATAATGCATATTATTTTAAGTATCGGGTATAAATTAAAATGTAGCTATGCTTGCTTGTTGTGTTTATTATTTTATATATTTTTAAAATATATATTTATGTTATAAAAAGGCAGTTGCATTATAATTATAGTATTACATAACTGCATGCCTATTATATAATAATACAATTGTAATACTAATGACTTTGGAACATAAATATACATTTTAAAGATATTTTTATGTTTACAATAATAAACACAAAAATAAAAAATAAATACATTTTCCTTTATATATGAATGCATACTTTTTTAAACATTGTAGATAAATGTTAAAATACACTATTAACACCTAATCTGCCCTAACCTAATCAACCAGCCACCCCTTATATAGGTATTAAGGGTGGTTAGGTAATTACGGCCTACAAAATGCTAACAAACAATAACCTTATCACCTAACCACTCTCCATACCTATATGGGGGGTGGTTAGGGCATGGGTGTCCGCAGAAATATTTCCGGGGGTTGGGGGGGCAAAAAATAAATAAAATGCCCATAGCATAATTATATCAGTGAAGCAGACACAGTTACTTATTGCTGCAATATGATGAGGAAAGCATTTTAATTACACACACACATTTTATTTACACACACACATTATTATTATATATATATATATATATATATATATATATATCTACACACACAATGTGCGGAACAAAAAATATGTATGTCAGTGTGTATTTACAGTGTGTATGTGCTGTGTATGAGTGTGTGTAACTTGGTGACAATGTCAGTGTTTATTTTACAGTGTGTATGTGCTGTCTATGAATATGTGTAACTTGGTGACAATGTCGGTGTGTATTTACAATGTGTATGTGCTGTCTATGAGTATGTGTAACTTGATGACAATGTCATTGTTTATTTTACAGTGTGTATGTGCTGTATATGAGTGTGTGTAACTTGGTGACAATGTCAGTGTTTATTTTACAGTGTGTATGTGCTGTATATGAGTGTGTGTAACTTGGTGACAATGTCAGTGTTTATTTTACAGTGTGCATGTGCTGTATATGAGTGTGTGTAACTTGGTGACAATGTCAGTGTTTATTTTACAGTGTGCATGTGCTGTGTATGATTGTGTGTAACTTGGTGACAATGTCAGTGTTTATTTTACAGTGTGTATATGCTGTATATGAGTGTGTGTAACTTGATGACAATGTCAGTGTTTATTTTACAGTGTGTATGTGCTGTGTATGATTGTGTGTAACTTGGTGACAATGTCAGTGTTTATTTTACAGTGTGTATGTAAGGACAAGAAGAAACAGATGCGCCACATGGCCCAATATTGTTTGATCCAAAAGATGATTGTTTGTGTGTAAGGGGTACACTCACATTTATAAGGGCACCTCAATTGGTGCTGTAGAAGCAGTCTGGGATCTATGACAGTCACCCAGAAGACCAACCTCCCGAGTAAAATGTGGAATCTGTTATTGAAATGATAAAAGAGACACAAAGTGCCTATATGGCCTAGTATTGTTTAGGCAATGATAGATGTAGACAAGTATAAAAGATTGCACTCACATTTGTTGTAGCATCTCCATTGATGCTAATAGAGCAGGATGGGGTCAATACAGTTACCCAACAGACTTGGTACAGAGGCACTCAGAATAAGACAGCAATCCAAAACGTCCAAAGGGCCCAAGGTATTCAAAATGGGTCCAAAAATAAGGCAGCAAGTGTTAAAGTAAAAAAAAAATTACTTTATTAAAATGTTAAAAATCACAAGCGGCGCGTTTCTCAGCCCATGGCTGTTTCATCAGGCTTAATGAAACAGGCCTGATGAAACAGCCATAGGCTGAGAGACGCGTCGCTTGTGATTTTTAACATTTTAATAAAGTAATTTTTTACTTTAACACTTGCTGCCTTATTTTTGGACCCATTTTGAATACCTTGGGCCCTTTGAACGTTTTGGATTGCTGTCTTATCCTGAGTGCCTCTGTACCAAGTCTGTTGGGTGACTGTATTGACCCCATCCTGCTCTATTAGCATTAGACATGTGCATGGCGAAAAAATTTGGTTAGGTTCGGATCGATTCGGATTTATCAAATTTTGTTTCGGAGCGATTCGAATTTGGAAAAATTTGAATCGATTCGGTTCGGATTTGTTTCGGATTCATTCGGATTCAAATAAATTCGGTTCGGATTTGTTTCAGATTCATTCGGATTCGAATAAATTTGGCTGGATTCGGTTCGGTTCGGAAATTCGGAATTTCGGTAAGTGTTAGGTGGGATTAGACTAGTATTATGTACTGTACATTAGGTGTAACCCATAGCAGAGTGATATAACCTAATATACTGTACAATACTAGTGTAATCCATGGCCATCCGAATCTACCGAATAAATCCGAATAAATCCGAATAAATCCGAAGTTATTCGGATTTATTCTGTAGATTCGGCACTATTTTCATTCGGTGATTTGGTTCAATCCGAATCTCTGAATTTGCCGAATTTGCCGAATTTCCGAATCGAACCGAATCGCACATGTCTAATTAGCATCAATGGAGATGCTACAACAAATGTGAGTGCAATCTTTTATACTTGTCTACATCTATCATTGCCTGGCCCTAAACAATACTAGGCCATATAGGCACTTTGTGTCTCTTTTATCGTTTCAATACAGATTCCACATTTTACTCGGGAGGTTGGTCTTCTGGGTGACTGTTATAGATCCCAGACTGCTTCTACAGCACCATTTGAGGTGCCCTTATAAATGTGAGTGTACCCCTTACACACAAACAATCATCTTTTGGATCAAACAATATTGGGCCATGTGGCGCATCTGTTTCTTCTTGTCCTTATAGATTGCTGTTCCTGGATCCCGGCCTGGATCATCACAGATTGCTGCATCCATTGTCCTCTTATCACCATCAGAGACATTTCTAATATTTATGTATCTATTATATATATATATATATTATAGTTTTTATTTTGATATATATCTGTTTTTATTTCATTTTATTATTATTATTCTTTTTCTGATTATTTTTTATTACATATGATTACTGCAATTGTGATCTTAGCTTATTGGTTGTTTTGCTTGTATTGTCTTTCAATTTGGATACATAATTTTTAGCTAATTTTACTATTTTATGCCCATTAGTTTATTATTATCATTTATGTATAGTTTCTGATAAGATAATCCCTATTAATTGTTATATACTATAGTCAATTGTGACTCTAAAGATTGATAGATCTCCAGCCATCCTCTGTATCATAATACTATCATTGTATATAAACAAAAATTATGTTACATATAATACTATCATTGTCCTCTGGACTTATTCACTGTAATACTAATATTTTTAGGGTGCCCCCTTAATAGTTTTATGTTTTAGCATATTCCAATCAAAATGTTTTGAAAAATTCACTAGTGTGTGGGTTGTTTATCTACCCTCACTACAGGCCGGGGAACGTTGGTGGCCTAGTGGACGGCACTCCCAAGCTTCATGGGAGTGCTAGGGAAATCACTGCGTGTGCACGTGGTGATGTCACAAAGGAGACAGAACCAGTAAGCTCAGTGTAGCTGCTAGGGAGCTGGATGGGGGAAGGTTCTTCAAACCCCATCTATCTCAGCTCCCATAGGAGCTGCAAACTTCCAAGAGAATCTTCTGCTTTTTCAAATGATGGAGCACAAAAAAGATCTTTTAAAAAATAAAGTAGAAAAAATGCAAAGGGGATTTGCATGGGAATGGTTCATTATATCTGCAATAAATAAAATCTGGTACGTGTAGAGACCCCTTATAAAGTTTAGTTTCTTGTACACAAGTCCCTCTCTCAAAACAATATATGAATTTTGTCTTTATCATTTTCCATAGCGCACCACCCTGAGGACCTAGGATCCTTTTATTATTTACAGTAGAAAGCGCTATAGCAGGGCACAGTCACAGCAATATTGCACCCTTTAAGTAAGTTCTTTTTTTTTCTCTGCTTTGCTGGCACCTCAACAAATATGCTTGGCTTCTTCATTTTGTGTTTTAGACCTCCTGAGCACTATATTCCTCCTTGGTTACTCTAACTAACCTCTCACAAGGAACTGCGCTGGTGCAATGAGAAAGGAAGGGCTGTCTGCCTCTAGTGCTGTTCCGCCCTGTTTATTGAAGTGCAGGCTTATGTAACCAGCCTAATACTTAAACTTCTCACTGCAGTGGTGCAATATATATATAAACACACACATATATATACATATATATATATAATGTGTGTATGTGTGTATATATATATATATAAATATATATATATATATATATATATACACACACATGTATATATATATATATATATTATTATTTTTTTTACTCTGTCCTGACTCCTACTGAAAGGATCTTAACTATATATATAATATATATATAT